>NW_027397088.1:5198514-5337408 GCF_003265705.2 Callorhinus ursinus
CACCAGCTTGCATTCCCACCAACAGTGTAGGAGGGTTCCCCTTTCTCTGCATCCCCGCCAACATCTGTCGTTTCCTGACTTGTTAATTTTAGCTGTTCTGACTGGTGTGAGGTGATATCTCATTGAGGTTTTGATTTGGATTTTCCTGATGCCGAGCACTGTTGAGCACTTTCTCTGTTGGCCAAATGAGCAAATTCTATCAGTTCTACTTTCAAATTGTATTTGGTTGGGGCAAAATCATGATTGGAGTGAGCTTAAAGGAAAAAGAAAAGAGAGGAACTGGAAAGAGTGAGTATAGACAGTGCTTTGGAGGAGTTTTGCTGTAAAAGAAAAAAATGAGGCTGTAGATTCAAAAGAGAACAACTGATATGCTTGTAGGATAATGAGTTAGATCTAGCAGAGAGGGAAAAACTGATGATGAAGGAGAGAGAGGCAGGTATTAAGTAGATGAAGGAGCTAGAATTGAGGATTCAATTGAAGGAGTTCACTTTGATAGGAATATGAATAATTCATTATAGACCTTATATTTCTTTTTAGATTTTATTTATTTATTTGACACACAGAGAGAGAGAGCACAAGTAGGCAGAGTGGCAGGCAGAGGGAGAAGGAGAAGCAGGCTCCTGGCTGAGCAGAGAGCCTGATGTGGGGCTCAATCCCAGGACCCCAAGATTATGACCCGAGCTGAAGGCAGATGCTTAACCGACTGAGCCACCCAGGCGTCCCTATTCTTTCATTACTTAAACACTCAGAGCTATCCTTGACTCCTCATCCTCTCTTCCTCCACCCCATATTTAATCCACTAACAAATTTTATCAGCTCTATCTCCAAAGTGTGTTGGGATCTGAGCACTTCTTAATATAACCATTACTACCATCTGGGACTAAAAATCATCATTCTCTCTTATCTGCTCACCTGAATTGTCACTTTACTTTCCCTCCTAGATTCCATTCTTGCTGCCACCTCCCATTCTCTACACAGTATCCAACTAATTTAAATACATAAACTAGATCATATCACTCTCCTGCTCAAAACCCTTCAATATAAAGTCTAAAGATGGATACTACCCAGCTTTAAGACTTATTATAAACCTACAGGAATCAAGATAGTGTGGTATTGGCACAAGAATAGAAAAGTAGATCAATGGAACAAAATGGAGAGCACAGTAATAGACCCATGTAAGTATAATCAACTGATCTTTGGCAAAGGAGCAAAGATAGTTTTTTCCATAAATAGTGATAGAACAACTAGACATCCACATGCAAAAATATAAATCTAAAAACAGATTATAGCCCTCACAAAATTAACTTACAGCTCACAAAAATTAATTCAAAATGGATCATAAGACCCTGAATGTAAAATGCAAAACTATAGAATTCCAAAAGATAAAATAGGAGAAAACCTAGCTTACCTTAGATATGGTGATGACTTTTAGGTACATCAGAGACATGATCCATGAAAGAAATAACTGATAAGCTGAACTTCATTAAAATTAAAAACATGTGCTCTGCAAAAGACACATGTCTTTTGACACAATGTCAAGATAATGAGAAGACAAGCTGCAGACTGAGAGAAAATATTTGCAAAAGACACATCTGATAAAGGACTGTTATTCAAATACACCAACAACCCTTAAACCTCAACAATAAGAATACAAGCAACCTGTTTTTAAAAAATGGGCCAAGAACCTTAACAGACACCTCACCAAAGAAGATTCACAAGTGATAAATAAGCATATGAAAAGATGCTTTACATCATATGTCTTCAGAGAAATGCAAATTAAAACAATGAGATACCACTAAACTCCTATTAGAATGACTAAAATCCAAACACTGACAATACCAAATGCTGGTGAATGTGGAGCAACCCGAATTCTCATTCATTGCTGATGGGAATGCAAAATAGTTCAGTCACTTTGGAAAATGATCTGGTGGTTTCTTACAAAAGAAAAGATGCTCTTACCGTATGATCTAGCAATCATGCTCTTTGGTATTTACCCAAATGAGTTGAAAACTTATGTCTACACAAAAGTCTGCACAAGGGTGTTTATAGCAGCTTTATTCATAATTGCCAAAACTTGGAAGCAAACAAGATGTCTTTCAGTAGGTGAATGGATAAATAAACTTGGTACATTTTGAAAAGGCTATATACTGTATGATTCAAACTCTGGAAAAGGCAAAACTATGGAGACAGTAAAAAGAGCAGTGGTTGTCAGGAGTTAGAGGGGAGCAAGAGATGAATAGGCAGAGCACAGAGGAGTTTCAGGGCAGTGAATTTCTGTATGTCAATATTTTGGTCAATATTCTTACTAGTTTATAAACTCCACAAAAGTTTTCTTCACCACTGAACCACCATTTGTTAAATGATCAAATGAATGCGTGAGTAGATACATAAATGACTAAACATAGTAATGTGGATAGATCTTATAAATATTGTGTTAAGTGAAAAATTAAGAAACATAAGGAAAACTGCAGCCCAATAATATTTATGTAAATTATAAACATAAGCTTCAATGGAATTTAATGGGGGAAAAGAAAATATTTTCAACAAATGGTGCTGGGACAATTGTATGGAAAGAAAAATGAATTTCAACCCTTACCTCATATTACACATAAAAATTAACTAGAGGTAGATCAGATTTAAACACAAAAGCCTAAAATATAAATCTTCTAGAAGAAAATACAGGAGAATATCTTCATGAACCTAAGTGAATACAGGCAAAATTTCTTAGCACAAAAAAGCACCAACCATAAAATAAAACAAAAAATCCCGATACAATTGATTTCATTAAAATAAAAAAGTCTGCTTATCAAAAGACATCATTAAGAAAATGAAAAGTTAAGCTATATACTAGTAGAAAATATTTACAGTGTATAAATCTAAAATATGTATAGAACTTCTAAAAATCAACAATAAACATACAAGCAACCTGAATTTTTAAATGGGCAAAGGATCTAGACTCCTTATAAAAGAAGACATACAGATGGCCAATAAGCACATGAAAAAATAACTGATACCATGAGTCATCAGGGAAATGCCAGTCAAAACTACAAGGCTGTATTCTTACACACCCACTAGGATAGAATGCTCATACATCACTGGTGGCAATATCCGATGGCACCAACAACTTGGAAAGCTGTTTCCTGGTTTCTCGTAAAGTTAAACATATATTTTCCCAATGACATAGCAATTCTACTCCTGGGTATTTACCCAAAGAAAATGAAAGCACATGTGTACACGAAGACTTGTGAGCAAATGTTCATAACAGTTTAATTCATAACAGTCAAAAAGTGGAACGCCACCGGGCCTTCATCTTCCTTGCTCTCGTTCATGGCCACAGTTCCCTGCCTTGGGCAGTCATTTGTCTCTCCACGATAGCAGCTCTGTGCTCCCGCTCTGGGCCCTTCGGTTCAGTTCAGCTCAGTGGTCATTTAGTAAGATCCTTCCTCATGCCAACCTTTGGCCAGGTCAGAGTGGGGAATGAGAATGAATGAGTCATGGCTTTGACTTCAAGGGGCTTGGGGTCTCAAGTGAAAGACAGAAATGAAGAAAATTCCAGAATGAGGCAGCAAATGCTAAGACAACCACTGGGGCCTGGAATTGGGCTCTGGGTCCACCTGTGATTCCCGGGAAGTCTTCTCAGAGCTGCTACCTGGGCTGAATCTCGAAGCTCACAGACTTCCCTCTTCCTGTAGAGCAGTGCTGAGCTCCCTAGACATTCCCAGGCCTGTAGGGGTCAACCATGCTTCTAGCAGCCCCTGCTCCTGGCTGTCCACACTGCACATTCATCATAGGTTTTATTTTTATTTTTTTTTAAGATTTTATTTATTTATTTGAGAGAGAGAATGAGAGAGAGTACATGAGAGGGGGGAAGGTCAGAGGGAGAAGCAGACTCCCTGCCGAGAAGGGAGCCCGATGCAGGACTTGATCCCAGGACTCCAGGATCATGATCTGAGCCGAAAGCAGTCACTTAACCAACTGAGCCACCCAGGCGCCCCTCATCATAGGCTTTAATGTTGGAGGAGAGCATTACCCCCAAGACACTCTAGCCCTCACATCAAGCAGACCTCACGTGAGCGACCATGAGCTACAAGAACCAGGAGAGCAGGGCTCAAGTCTCACTTACCTCTTACTAGCTGAGTGACTTGTGGCAATTAACTAAGCAGCCCTCAGCATCAATTTCCCAGTCTCTAAAATCAGGGCAGTAACACTGTCCTCAGAAGATGATCTTGGGGATTAGGGGGGCCATTTTTTAAAAAACATTTACAATCAGTTGACTTTATTATTTTTCTTAAATTCCAGTATAGTTAACACACAGTGTTATATTAATTTCAGGTATACAATATATGATTCAACAATTCTATTCATTACTCAGTACTCATCATAAGTGTACAAGGCGATCATGTTTTTACCACTCATAGCCCCAAGGTTGGTGCATGGTGTGTAGTCAACACCATCTTCCTACTTTCCTCTTCTTCAGTGGGTGAAACGAGTTTTCAAACTTGGCTTCACAGGAACCTTCAGTAACAGTTTACCTGGCTTGCTCATTGGCAATCAGAGGGGATTTAGAGGGGGAAGCATGTTTCCATATCTTTGTGAAAGCAGTATTGGCATCTTTTAGGCAACAGTGGAGACATTATCTATGAATCCAGTTTCTCTTCTTATTCTATCTGTAAATTATATTCTTATCATCCTGTAAAGAAAAATTTACTGCCAGACATAATCAGAGATTGGCAGAAATCAAAACGTATATGTATTGTCACCTGTGGATAGGGAATTTATTACACTTTTTTTCAATGACCCAGATGTGGTGCAAGAGAGCACGAGCGAAAATCAAGAAGTAGAAGAAGAAGAAGAAGCAGGAAGAGGAGGGTCAGGAGGAGGGGGAAAGGGAGGGAGAGAGAGACAGAGATATATCTCCCAAACTTCTATCTCAGCTACTTATTACCTTAATACTTATATCAACCCCACCTTATCATATCTCAATTAAAATACTTTCTAAAATCTGGTTCTATGATTATAAAGTATGAAAACCCTCTAGGCATTCCAGCTCTAGGTTATTCATACAAAATCAATTCACTGAAAGTCAATTTATCAAAGGATCATTTCCATAAAGACCAATTTGTCAAATGTCCCAACTTTATAAAATACATGTTCCTTTCAACTACTCGTGAAGCTTATAGCAACTCATTACAGATGCGCTGCCAGGGATGGAGAGAGCCATCAAGAGAGTCAGGCCTCCGGGGATCTGGGACCCTGCAACTCTCCTTCCTCCTCAGTCTCCCCTGCTCTGCTCTTCTGTGTCCTCCCCTGTCTGTCTGCATAACCAATTATCCCCAAATATGGCAGCTTAAAATAACAATAACCATGTATTATCTCCCAGGGTTCCTGGGGGTCAGGGATTCAGGGCGGATTAGCTGGGTGATTCAGGCTTGGGGTCCCCTACAAGGTTGCAGTCAAGATATCCTGCCATCCACTTCCCAGATGGCTAGCCGTAGTGTTAAGTGCTGGGCGATTAGCTTGTTTTATTCTAAGTGTGTGACATGAAGCTTTGGATTGCTGAGGCATCTGCTTCAAATACAACCATCTCTAATAAACAGGCCACCAGCAACACAACTAGATAAAGAGCCAGGCCACCCCACCGATGAAGTTCCCTTTTTAGTGACCCACTTTTCCCTCCTGGAACTTTAATTCCTGCTCTTACGTTTTCATTTCACCCATAAAAAGTGAACCCTTGAGACCTTAGGCACCCCACTCTCAATCCCAGTAAAGGCAGAACCCCAACCATAACCTTGTGGTGTGGTCCCCAGGCATACCATGTACCCTCCACGACCTGTGAATGATAAACCTTGTTTTTGCGAAGTTCCCTGATAGCTGTTGCTGAGGTTGCAACTATCGCAATTGTAGTAAGAACCACAGGACTGGCCCAGCTACCACATTTGCTGGGTTAGGGAAATGTCTGTGGGGGCTTTTACAGGTAAGTGTCCCAGGCATTCTTAGCCCAGAGCATCTCTATCAACAGGCTGAGATCCAAACCCACACTCAGGCATCACAGCTATTGGTGGGCAGCTTCAGTTCCCACCTGGCCATGTGCACCTCTCAGGACAGCTCAAGAATCCCACAACATGGTGTCCGGCTCTCCTCGAACCAGTGATCCAAGAGAGGATGTGGTGGAAACTGCCGGCTCATTTCGGCAACATGCTGTTGGTACACACCTCGGCCCCAGCCAACGTGGTTGGAGGCTGGCTCCCACACTCCCCGCTCCCTCCTGTTCTGAGCCTTAGCCTCACTCCCCTCCCTCTGCCCCTCAGTCTTCCCTCCTCTCTGCTTCTCAGACTCTCCCTTTGTCTCTCCTCCAGCCTCTCCTTTCTCTGGGTTCAGCAGCCTGGCAGTGTCTAGCACTCATTCTCTCCAAACCCCTGCCCCCCTGCACCTTCCCCCAAGGCCCCCCTCCCCACTCCGACCCCTCCCCAAGTACAGCAGCAGGGAGCTGAGGCAGCAAAGTGACATTCCTTGAAATAGGAACAAGTCAACCAAAACCTGTTAGAAATAACCAAATCTCTTGAAGACAGTCCAAATCTATTATTGTTAGAAATTTTATAAAAAGCTAAAACTTTTTTTTTTTGGTAAATCGGCAAATTCAATAGAATTGGGGGAAGAGTCCTTAAAATGCTCCAATTTTGGCACAACAGAAAATGGCTTTTCAAAGGATTAGAAAGAAATGAGTAAACCCTGAAAGCATGAATAAATGAGTAAAACCTTTCCCAAGCAAAGCACTGAAACTTCGGTCATAGGCATTAGAGGACTACGTTAAATTTCACTGATTGTCTTCTGAAAGACTGTTTCTTAAAACTAGCTCATTGTAAGCAGGTACATGGGGCAATGGTCATCCCAAGAATCTATCCTTTTATGAATTGGCTTTCAGGGAACTGGCCCACCGCAGAGTCTTCCCCTTTTGGCTGTGAGATCTGTGTCAGCTTCCAGATGTCCTTCTGGTGTAGCACCTTGAACACACCACCAGCCAAAGGCTTCAGCTCCTGACCCTCCAACAAAGCCCCCCGGAACCTCAGATATGCTACAAACCCGCCCCTGCAGACCTCAGCCACCAGTTAAAGCAGTCCTGAGCTCATGGGCTCCACGGAGACTATCAAAGCAGCTTAATCCTTACAACTTCTCTATTGCATAGGCATTAACATCCTTCACACACACAGTACAGACGCTGGGTGGCTTGTCACACAAGGTCCCACAACAAGCAGACAGGAGAATATTCAAGACCAAATCCGGCCATCTGGATGCTCCCTCCACTTCTGACTGTAAGTGGGAGCACTGCCTCCTTCAGTGCCTTTGGTCACCATCTTGCATTCCAGTCATGGGATTCTGGGTCCTGGAGACCCCAGGCACAGGCAGTGTGACACATGATGAGAACTCCAGGTTGGGTTGGGAGGGGTGGGTTTGGCTTTGAGGGGAGACCTCTTCCTTAACACCCTCCTAGCTGTGTGCACTGTGATTGCCAGTCCCCAGGCCATTTGCCTGCCGACCAGCAGTGGTTACTAAGTGTGCTGTGGACCTTAGGGACCACCCACTTGCCTAGTGAGCTGCAAGCAGCATGTTCTTCTCACCTGTTCCAGAGGGTTCTCGCCAGGGCAGCAGAGCCCAGAACTCCCCACCATGGCTTTCTCTTCTGACGTGGCAAATGGGCATTTCGGATTAATCACGGCAGTTGCTCTCTGCAGAGGAAACAAAGTGAATCACTCTAAAGGAAATTTCAAGCCCCCAGAGAGGAAAAAAAAAAAGGAAAAAAATAATCTTCAGTCTCCTCACCCCACCCTCCTTATTCCACTTTTTTCTTCCTCTCTTCACCTTCTTAAGACCTTTCTCCCTCTGCCTCTCTGACTTTCCATCTCGCTGTCACTCTGTGTGCCTCTGTTTCTTTCTCTGTTTCTCTTGCATCTCTGTGCCTCTCATTTACATTTTCCTTTGAGATCCGGGACAAACTGGGTCCCCAAGGCATGGCCTGGCATCCAGGACTGAGGACAGGCCGTAGCTGAGGAAGGGAGGTGTCACAGAGGTGACAGCAAACTGCACAGTGTGTTTCTTAGGAAGTCACACCTGTCTCACCCATGTCTTGCACCACTGCTTTGCTGACCCCTGGGGACAAAGACTGTCTGAGGCACAGAGAGAGGAGCTGTGAGAGCAAGGCTGACAAGCTGGAGGAACCAACCTGCTGGGGTTCCTGTTTTGCAGGAAACTACAAGAGCAGGCTTTGCTTTTTCAGCAGACTTAGCTGCTCTGTGGAACGTGACAAGGCTTCGTTGACAGCACTGCAGGGCATCACGGATGGCCATGGTCATTTATAGGTGGCAACCCAGGAGCTGCTCTCTCTTTACTGCATTGAGAAATGGGCAGAGGAAACCCAGGCCGTCCCCATGGGTGTATCTCAGGCAGCCCTCATCCCCCAGCTGGGGCTCTACAGCAGTGGGGTGTTGGAGTGCATTCACTCTGTACTCCTTTTGTCCATGGGTCTACAGAAGGGCGCCAGGGCAGCAACAAGCAGTGAGTGTCCTTTGAAAACACCAAGTATATCACAGAAGCAAATAAGGGCGGTTAGATCAGACACTTATGCCTCAATGACAAATCAGGAACACCTAATTTTTATTAAAAATATATCATTTAAATGCATTTTTCCTATTCATGAAGCTTATTTTTCCCTCAAGTGCAACTCTCTGCTCTATAATACCCTGACAGTGTATTTTCAGTCACATAAATATTTTGAATAAGGCAGTCATCAAATTTCCACTTCGGAGGTTATTTCTAGATTCTGTCTCATGCTTCCATGAAGATGGCTCATTTCTTCCTAAAGTGACTCTTGCTCTTTTTCATTCCTCTCTTTCTTTTCTTTTCTTTTTTTTAAAGGGAGAATGACTAGCTAGCTCATTATACCCATTTCTACATAGTTAGGAAGGGTCTACTGCATTTCCGTTTTAGGGTGATGTATTTCATGGCAATGGTTGAAGCTGGTTGGAGGGAGGTGGGGAGCTGTAAGAAACCTCAGCAGGAGAGTAAGGGATCTGTAGAAGAGGAAATGGAATTGACAGAACATTACTTTCAAACTCAGTGATCTAGTATCCATCTTGGGGCCAGCGCTGTCCCAGGGCAAAACCTTGGAGCTGCAATTTTTGTCTTCGAAATCTTGCCACCTCTCCCTGTCCAATTTTGGCATTGCTTGCTTTATTTATTTCAGAAGGGATAGTGAATATCTACTGTTTACATGTTGCTAGGGCTCTATAAGAAGTCTTAAAGTGGTCTTTATGTTGTGTTGAGTGATAAAGTGTCTCTCCTAAGGTCTGTTCTTTGCCATAGCCATTCCATGTGAATTAGAACTATGGGGCAGAGGAACAGGAAGAGGAAAGCACAGCTCTCTTCACTGCTGGGTGGTATGGACGTGTGAGATAGGGCTCTGTGTTCTTACGTGGAGGAGACCCATGCATCAGCCCAGGCATTGGCATTGAACTTGATGGTCCTATCAGATGAGCCCATCAATATGAGAAAGTTAATTTAATTTGACTAGACTCTACATCAATGCCATCGAGGTGGTAACAGATATGCCATGATGAAACAGCACTGCAGGTGAACGATGCATCACATGGACACTCAGGAGCTGTCTAACAGAGCTGCAGCTCATACACGTTGAAGATACAAGGCACAATTTAGTAGGTGCCATAAGAAAAGCTCAGAAGCTAGGGGAGTTCAATGAAAGACAGATAACAAAAAGAAAGTTTTAAGCTGGAGGTGGTTTTTGCCTTGAGGGCTACATAGCATTTCAGTAGGCATAGGAAGCAGGTTATGGATGATCTGGGCTGGCAGACTAAGGAATTCGACTCTATCTACTAGGTTAAGAGAAGGAATGCCAAATACACTGCTCATCTGCCACCACTCATCTCACTTCCATACCTACGCCTACTACACAAAAATACCAGTAACTGATTGTGGCGCTTCTTCCTGACCTGAGTATGGCCTCAGAATCCATGTGCTTCTCAGCATACAAACACGAAAATACCCAATGTCTTATGGCAGCCATGGAGGTGCCCGTTCGGATCTGCCTTCAAGGGAAACTTTTGCAAGGAGCACAGCTGATTGACACCCTCCAACAGCCACATCTTTGGATCCTTCATGGTGTCCACACCTGGTCAGACTTCTTCCAGCTGCTCCTGGCCAATGACCAGGCATGGCAGGGCTACTGGAACTGGGCCATTCTTGCCCTCAGGGACACCTTTTATGGGCAGCTTTGGTTCAAGGACTCCCCATCAGTCTGGCAGAGACTCACTGAGCAGGACTCTGAGGTCTGAGGCTCTTCCCACCCAACTCTCACTCCCTCCCCTGCACAGGTGTCGGACTGTCAGACCTGCATGGTGTGAAGGCTTTCCCCTACTCCTGCTCCCACTCCTATGCCCTTCTTAGGTATTGCTCCCTCAAATCTCTTACACCTTTTTTTTTTTTAAAGATATTATTTATTTTTCTGGCAGAGGGAGAGAGAGAAAGAGGGAGAGCGAGCACAAGCAGCGGGAGCAGCAGGCAGAGGAAGAGGGAGAAGCTGGCTCCCCACTGACCAGAGAGCCTGACATGGGGCTCCATGCCATGACCCTGGGACCATGACCTGAGCCGAAGGCAGATGCTTAACCGACTGAGCCCCCCAGGCGCCCCGGATCTCTTATACCTTTAACCCCATCTTGGTGTTTGTTTCTGGGAGGATCCAAACTGACACATGACCACTCCCAATTGATTGAGTTGCATTTAAGTCAAACCCTTTTTGGCATTTCTGCTCTTGAGACCGGGAATCCATTGACAATTTGGACACAGGGGAATGACCTGGTTGGAGCTGTTTAGGAGCAGCGTGTGCAGAATGCATTCCTCTAGAGTCAGGGAGACCAGTTAGGGGGCTGTGGCGGTGGTTCAGGTGGTAGAGTCCTGGATTAGGACCGTAGAGTGGGAATCGGGGGGGTGCAAGTGATACTGCCACATTTACCTGAAGCGCCTGCCCTTGTCACCTGTGTCTCTCCTACCTGTGTGGAGAAAAATGATACATGGTGGCATTTAGAGGAAAGAGCACTGATGTAGAAGGCAGGAAGCCTGGGCTCAGCTCCGGCACTAACTAACCAGGTGCCCAGGAAATGACTGCCCCTCTGACCTCAGCTTGTGTCACCTGTGAATGGACACTGTGGGTGGGACAACCTGACCTTGAAATTCCACTCCTGTCTCACATGTTCCCCTACCTGTTTAACCTTGTGGTAAAAAATACATACAGCATGACGTTTGCCATCTTACCCATTTCTTTCTCTCTCTCTCCTTTTTTTAAGATTTTATTTATTTATTTGAGAGAGAGAGAGCATGGGGGTGGGGGTGGGGTGGGGGCGGTACAGAGGGAAAAGGAGAAGCAGCCTCCCTACTGAGCAGGGAGCCTGACATGGGGCTCAATCCCAGGACCCTGAGATCATGACCAGGCAGATGCTTAACCAACTGAGCCAGCCAGGCGCGCCGCCCCCCCATCTTACCCATTTCTAAATGTACATTCAGTGGTGTTAAGTACGTTCATGTTCTGTGCAAACATTTGTCTCCAGAATGATTTTCTTCTTGAAAACTGAAGCTCTGTACCCATAAAACATGAACTCCCCATCCTCTCCCCACCCTCTCCCACCAGACCCTGGAAACCACCACTCCACTTTCTGTCTCTATGAATTTCACTACTCTAGGTTCCTCACATGAGTAGAATCATAGAGTATTTGTCCTTTTGTGACTGGCTTACTTCACTTGGAATGATGTCTTCAAGATTCATCCATTTTGTAGCATGTGTCAGACTTTCCTTTCTTTTTAAGGCTGAATAATGTTCCACTGTAAGTCTGTACCACATTTTATCTATTCATCCATTAATGGACACTGGAATGCTTCCACCTTTTAGCCATTGTGAGTAATGCTGCTATGAACATAGGTGTGCAAATACCTGTTTGAATCCCTGCTTTCAATTCTTTTCGGTGTATACTGTGATATTGTGATTTATAATAAGAAACATGTATTTGGTTTTCATCCTAGTTCTTGGCACAGAGCTCCTAAAGACATTGGAATTTCCTAAGTGACAGAGAGAAAAAGGTGTCTTTTGTTATGTTAACGAGGTGACTTTTGGAATGCCTCTAGGTAACAGAAAGAGGAGCGCTGGTTGCCAAGGGAACCGACTGCATTAGAGGGTTGGAACTTTCAGTCCCCTCACACCCTTGCCTCCGGAGTAGGGAGAAGGGCTGGAGGTTGAGTTCAATCACCAGTGGCCAACAATTTAATCAATAATTTCTGTGTGATGAAGCCGGCATAAAACCCCAAAAGGATAGAGTTCAGAGAGCTTCCAGATCAGTGATCCCTTGGAGATTGGGGGAGTGTGGCACACTTAGAAGAACATGGAAGCTCTGATCCCTTTATCTATACCCTGCCCTAGGCATCTCTTCCATCCGGTCATTTCTGAGTTAAATCCCATTGTAATAAACCAGTAATCAACAAAGTAAAATGTTCCTCTGAGTTCTGTGAGTTGCTCTAGCAAACTAATTAAACCCAAAGAAGGGGGTCTGGGAACCTCCAATTTACAGCCGGTAGGTGAGAAGCACAGGTGACAACCTGGACTCGTGATTGGTGTCTAAAATATGGGCAAAGGGCAGTCTTGTAGGACTGAGACCCTAACCTGTGGGATCTGATACTATCTCCATGTGGACAATGTCAAAAGAGAGTTAATTGCTTGGTGATATAGGGAAAAAAATGATGTGGGAAACAAAGGCAGAAGAAAAATTATGAAATTTCCTTACTACCTAGAGCCCACTGACAATCCTTGAAACAGACAGAGTGACATTCCTCTAGGGACTCAACTGCCTCGATGTTGACACTTGGCTAAGGGCAAAAGGCGATCCTAACCTAACACTACCCCCCCCACCACGTCCCCTGATCCTGTAAGTCTACTTTAACATATAAAAATTCCTTTGGAAACTTCCTTTGTCTCTGAAACCCCCAAGATACAGGTTGGTAATCATCCCCCAAGCATATGGCCCACTGATACACATCTGAAGGGTCTCATGACTAAGGTTTTATTAGACAGTAATAAATGACATTTTCCCAACAATAGCTAGCCCCTCAAGGTCCTGGAAACCTTGCTTCCAAAATTCCCTAGAGATTTACACTATCCTTAACCCCCTCCCAACTTGAAAGTATATAATGGGCCACTCCTCCTGACCCCATGCAGCTCCTTCTGCCCACGGGGCCTGTCCCTGTGTTTTAATAAAACCACCTTTTTGCACCAAAGACGTCTCAAGAATTCTTTCTTGTCGGCTTTGAACGCTAACATTGTCTTTCCTACATCAAAAGGACAAATCATAATTAGAGTCAAAATTCTAATACCCAAAAGTAGAACTGCTGGTGCACATTTTGAAGCAGTATCTTCCCAAACTTTCCACCAAGAGTACCCACAAGAGCCATTATGAGTGAATTCATACACCAGTGGTTGTCAAGAATCCGCCAACAGATCACAGTCTTTTAAAAATTCACATAAATGTTGGCATTCTGCACCACATTGTATCCTTGTTTGCTTTAATATAAAAGTGATGTTTTCAGTTACACCCCAGTCGGAGGAAAATGTTACTCTGCAGAGCACAGGGAAGTCCCTGTTCCATGGCGTGCCCATCTATCCTGTGGCTTCCTCAGGCTCTGCCATGACTGGGGCATCCAGTTTGATGAGCACACAGAACTTGGTTGTCTTTAAGACCCCTTCTAGCTCTCACATTCTATGAATGATGTAAAACAGCACCGTCCCAGGGGAATCTTCATATTAAACAAAGGCAAAGTAAGAGAAGGACTCATGTTATTAGCCAAGGGAATGAGTCACTGGAGATGGGAATTTCAGGCGTTCACGTGTCTGGGATGGAGACTGGAAATGGAGAGAGGAACATTTCTAGAGCTGAAATGTCAGAGGCACAGCCCCTAGTGGTTCTGCACAAGAAGAGCATTATATTAGGAGAGGCTGAGTCCTCTGGGCTTGTTTCCAAGCTTCCGAAGCTCTGAGGGGTTCTAGAAGATTATCTGGGCTATGACTCATCCATATGTTACCATAACAGAGAAGTAGTTAACCCCGTTACATGGATGCTGTGGGGAATTAGTGAAGAATCTCACAGTGGATTCTATGTTGGATTTCATGTTTTCTGAATCGATGGATTCTCCTTTGGGGGTGTTTATGGGCAGAGTGGGAGGTATGTGACAAAGGAGCTATAATGGATCAGCAGAGCCTCTCTGTGACTCGGTAGCAGCCATGCTGGGAGAAGACCCTGAGAAGATACTGTAACGATGTAGGCAGGCATCTCTAGGTCTTATCCAAGGAAACGGGCAAGGAGCTGTTGGAAACACTTGCAAATCAATTTAGCCAATACTGTAGCTGCCACTTCCCATTGATTTTAAGCCTATGGCCAGAGCTGACACTGAACTGGCTTGCATTTCACTGCTTTTGATTTCCCCTGACAGCCTGTGGTAGAAGTGCAAACAAGTGGGGTCCTGGGGGGTGGGGCGGGAAGCAGGGAAAAAAGTGAAGGGAGAGCCAGGAAAGGCTTGGGAACTCTCCCAGGTGAGTAAATAGTCCTTGAATGAGTGAGCGGTCACTTTGACATGAAGTCTGTTGAGGGAGAGGAATGGAACTGAAAATCAAAATGAACATGAATTATTAATTAATTAATATTAATTCCGTGTTTTTACCCAAGGTCATGGCCCCTTCCCAAGGCTGGCTGCATACCCAACACGATACAAGGCAAAACTTGCAAGAGGCAGAGAGAGAGAAGACAGGTCAGACATGGCCTTTGGTTGCTGACTGGCAGTGGCTGTGAGGTGGGTGGTATGAGCCACAGACCTTCCAGGGATAGGATGGGGGGTGGGGCATGGGTAGCAATGGGAAAGGCCACCAAGACAAAGGCTGATGATCTGCAGGAGAACATCCCCAGTGAAGCCAGGGCAGGGCAGTGGACCAGGCATGCCATTTTCCCCTAGTGCCCGGAGGACAGGTGAGACCTGGAACATTTGACCCCAGGGAGGGTTAGGAGCAGGAACACCCTGAGTTAACTAAGACGACTCCAAATTGGCAGAGAAACCTTGAACTGACAGAGAAACTACTTAATTGCCTAAGAAATCACTGATTTATTTTCGCACACCTGTGGCTACGAACTTCATACTTGCTACTTGGTGTTGGCCATTTGGATGATGCCTTAATTGCTTTCCATTGCTAGAGTGCAAGTGTATGAGGGCATGCTTGCCGAACTGGGGGCCAGGGCTGGCAGAGGCCAGCATACGAGGGCCTGCTTCCTCCTGGGGTGGAAGTCAAGTCATGTTCACTGCCGGGAATATGACACAGCTCTGTAAGCAACCCAACAAACTTTTCTTTGCAAGGGTGCAGCTGCCAGGGAGATGCCCTGTTCAAATGTCCCTGCGGGAGAACCTTCTACAGAGAGCGCAGCTGACCAAGAGCCTCCAGGTACTGTAGGCCATACTTCTGCCAGATGCCCAGGGGGGTATGAGAGCCAGGCCGTTCCCTTCCTCTAGTGGAGTCCCCATCTGGGCAGCCCTGGCTCAGCTGGGACCCACAGAAGTGCTCTGAGATATGAGGTCCCTCCAACACTCCTTCCTTCACTCCCCTCACAGGTGTCACGCCTATATTGCCAGATGAAGCCCCCCTCCCTCCCCAACCCCCCCTTCCCCACTCCCGGCACCTATTCCTGTTCCCTCCCCTCCATCATAAGTGTTTCCTCCAATTAATCTTTTGCATGTTTTAATCAGGGCTTGGCACCTGCTTCTCAGAAGACCTTAACTGACATGAAGGAGAAGGAAAAAATTCTCTGGAAATAGCTATATAAGGAAATAAGAAATGACATGACTATTTTGATCCAGGAACAAGACCTTGCTAGAGAGAAGTAGGGATTCTGAGTGTAGCATGTTATCCCTTATTTGAATCCACCCCTGGCCAAGGTCACTGAACTCCTGTCTGGGCTCTGAGGTTAGAGAATATTGATACAAAATATTTTCATTAAAATTGGGGGGCTCTCTGCCAGAGTATAACCCAATGGGGAAGGGGAGTCATTCTGCCCAACATTGACCATGAACCCAGCTTAGATCCCTAAGATCTCTAGATGTTCCCAGTGGAGATCCATCCCCCAGGCCTGCGCTGCCATGCTAAAAAAACAGCCATGCCACAGGAAGTACAAACCAATTGAACACTTGTTTGTTTGTTGTTTTATTTCTCTATGTCCCTCCAACTTCAAAATTTCATGATTTTGTTCAGTAGAGGCCTCGCCACTCTGACCTAACTGCAAAGTCCTTGATATCAGGAATTACGTGTGTGTTTTATTCTAGACCTTTATTTCATTTCATTCGTACAGCCCCCTGCCCATGGGCATTACAGAAATACTGTTTAGTGATGGTTATGTCTCCAGTGCCTCTTCTTCCTAATAGTGAGGGCTGTGTTTGCGATGACCATGATCATCACATTCAGAGATTTAGATAGAAACTGTTTCTTCAAAAGACAAATTTATTGAGTGATAGAGACAGGCCGGGTGAGGGAATAATGACACAGATGAGTAAGAACTGATCCCTGCCACGAGCTCGGAGCCTGATGGGAAGACAGACGCGAATCAAGAGGTCTGATACAATCAGATAGGAGCGACAGCAGGGCTGGGACCAGAGTACTTTGACAGCACAGGAGGGAGAATGACTAATTTATCTTGAAGTGCTCAGGAAGGCTTTGGAGAGAAGCAGTAATTGAACTGGATCTTAAAGGCTGAGTAGGTGTTTGCCAACTGTCTCCGTCCATTCGGGCTGCTATAATAAAATACCACAAACTGGGTGGCTTAAACGGCAGACATTTATTTCAGGAGGCTGGGAAGTCCCAGATCAAGGTGCCAGCTGATTCGGTTCCTGACGAGGCCTCTTTTCCTGGCTTGCAGATAGCTGCCTTCTTGTCGCGTGCTCCGTGGCCTCTCCTCAGTGCATGCAGGTAGAGGGGAGCTAGATTTCTCTGTCTTCTTCTTCTTCTTATAAGGCCACTGGACCCTCAAGACCTCATCGAACCCTAATCACCTCCCAAAGGCTCCACCTTCAAATACCATCACATTGGGGATTAGGGCTTCAACGCATGAATTTTTTGTGCAGGGAGATACAAATATTTAGCCCATAGCCCATAACACTAGCTGACAACAAGGTGTGAGGGGAAGATATCCAAGAAAAGGAGAGAAAGATTCTACAAAAGCATTGAGTGATTCTTTCCCAGAGTGTGCTGGAGCACAGAGCCTTAGGGGAAGGTCATGGTTAACAAAGCAGCTTAGCCCTAAATTTTTAAGGCCCTTGAACACTGTCCTGAGGGATCTTGACGCTCTTGGAGGTAATGGAGAGCCCTCTAGGTTTTTGTCGTATTTTGTATTTTAATTATAAAAGCACCACTGCTTTGTTAAATACAGAAATCTCAATTATTGGCTCTTTGCATACTTAACCCATATTCACTCAAAGACTCCAATTTATAGAGATGGCCCATCATCTTCTGACTTTTGACTTAGAGATGAAATCACGTTTGCTCCTCTTAAAAAAAAAATATTATGTGGAACAGATTTTTTTTTTTCTTCTGAGAATAAAGGTCGGGTTTTTTTCCCCCAAGGTTACAAAGAGCCTGTTATTTAAATCGTGTGTTTTCTTAGTTTCCCGGGCCGCACATCTAGGGAATAAGAACAGTTACACAAGAATGGAAACAAAACACTATTTCCTTTGTTCTACTTCCCCTTACCTAGGGCGGGGCAGAAACCTAGGACCCTCAGAGTATTCCCGAACAGCTTGCAAGCCCCTGGAGGAGATCTGCACGTGCTCGGAGCCCTGCCTCCTCAGCTCAGCCCCTGTGCCTGCTCCCTGCTCGGAATGACTGTGTGAGACGCCCTGCTTCGCAACATTCAGCTCCGCTACCGACCGCAAGCTGCGCACCACGGAAACCTTAGAGGGTGCTTCGGAGCGGTGATTTGCAGTCGGTGCCCCCAGTCCTAGAAAGGGATCTGGCCAGGGACAGGGAAAGGGTTGCCGGCAGTGGGGGGCAATGTGTGACCACCAAGGTTTTGGTCCGCACCCCGAGGCCGCGCGTGAACCAACGCAGGAAAAAGCAGAGAGATTGATCCGGGATTGAGGTGGGTGGGATGAGCCCCGCTGGACTGGGGAGGAGGGGCTTCGCGGTGCAGCGTCCATAGGTCTCAGCCAAAGCCTCAGGTGTGAGAGGACGAGAGGGAAGCCGGAGGGCTGTGTGTGGATGGCAAGGAGAGGGTGCGAGCCTGGAGTTGAAGAACTGGTTCAGTGAGAAGAGGGAGTGGGGACGTGGGGGAGGGGCACGGGGTCAGAGGTCCAATGTGTCAGTGTTTAGATGCCCCGGATCAGAGAGGAGAATTGCACAGAGGAAGTAATGAGGTTTTCAGATGAGAAGTCAGCAGGGGCCAATACGCAATTTTTTATCCCCTGAGAAATGTTTGCTCTTGGAGGTGTGCTCCAGAAAATGACAGCCAGCCTCTTAGGGCTGAGGCTGAGCCCTGGCTCATCTGAGACCTTGGAATCCAGATGGCCAAACCAACATCTTCTCTGCAATGCTGTTACTGAAAAGCAAAGCCTCTTCCTGATGTCCCAACCAGGGCTTCCTCTGGATGGGCTCCCAGCTCTGCAGGGACGCTGCCGCCGGGCCAGAGGGCCACAGGGCAGTGCGCAGCCGGCCCTGTGGGACTGGCAGCGCTCAGGGAAGGCCAGCCCCTGGGGACCAGCCTTGGTTATCGCAGGGCAGCGCCCAAAGCCCGGGACCAGCCCAGGGGACGGGAAGTGGGTGGCCCAACGAATGCTGAGTCACCCTGGAGGCCGTGAGACAGCGCCCTGAAAGCGTGCTCCGCGGCCTGGAGAGGGTGAGTTCGAGCGTCCGCGTTGGCAGGGGCGCTGGGCTGTGGCTGTGTGCTCCACAGTCCTGCGCCTTAGCCACGAGCGTCACCAACTCATACCCCGGGGTGTGCACGAGCCGGCCAAGTGGCCGCTTCTCCTGGCTCAGGACCCGCTGGGGGTTGGGGCGGGGAAGGAACGTGCTCCCGTTCCGGTCTCACCCTCAGCTCTTCTGTGGTGAGCTCTTTGTTCCCTAATATCCCTGTCTCCCCTTAACACGGTTTTACAGCTCATCAGGCTTGAATCTTAATGGACTCTTGTAGCTGCACAATGAAGTTTCCGCTCTTGGCCTGGCATTTAGGGGTCTACACAGTGGGGCCCAACCATAAAAGCATCAGGTACTGGGACAGCCCTGGTCTAAGGATTTGGTCCATTCCCAGGGCAATTCTCCACTGCTGTTCTGGTGAATCCATCGCCTCCAACCGCCTCAGGCTGTGTCCCCTCCTCTCCTTCCTTCCACTTCCTAAGTCCCTGAGCCTTCCCAGATGCCGACCCCACCATCGTCTCTCTTCAGTCGGCAAAAGTAGAGCGCAAAGAATCGGGACTTTGAGACTTTCTGAACTTAATCCAGTCATCTTCCTATAACCAGTCATGGTTCTTACTTAGCCATCCTTCTATGATTCTAGCTGTGTGCTCTTATGTAAGACACAGACCTCTTTGATCTTGTTTCTTCTTCCGTGACATCAGTCTCAGGCTCACTAGAGAAAAAGGGTGATGTCTTGAGGGCCAGGAACTCATCATGTTGGTCCCACCCCCTTCTGCCCAAACCCCCTCTTATTCGCTCACTCCTTTGGCACCCAGTATATCTATACAATCATAATAAGTTAATATAATTATAATATTTATTATAATTTTATTATGCTTGTGTCCTGACTCCCACTGAATTGATCATATATTTTTCATTCATTCTTTGTAAGAATTTTTGATGGCGGGTCTATTATGTTCTACACGTTGAGCTAGGCACTAGGGATTCAAAAAGAAAAAGCACTGTTCCTAACAGGAAACCTTGTCTTCCACTTCAATTTGTTTGTAGAGTTACCATAAACAGTTTTTAGGGACAGGCAGAGTAAAAATAAAATATTTCTCCACCTAGTGATATGCTAATAGGTGCCAAATAAATATTTGTTGAGTCCTTAGCTTTGAAGTTTTAAAGATTTTTATTTATTTATTTATTTATTTGACAGAGAGAGAGAGAGAGAGAGAGAGAGAGAGAGACAGGGAACACAAGCAGGGGGAGGGTCAGAGGGAGGGGGAGGGTCAGAGGGAGAAGCAGGCTTCCCGCCGAGCAGGGAGCCCGATGCGGGGCTCGATCCTAGGACCCTGAGATCATGACCTGAGCCGAAGGCAGTCGCTTAACCAACTGAGCCACCCAGGCTCCCCTAGCTTTGGAGTTTTAGATGAAAAGTGTGAAATGCCCTCATGGTATCCTTATTGTTTTATTTCCAAGCTTAATGTATACCAGGTGTGACCAAATAGGAAAATCTGGACCTTCAAAACAGAAATGCTAGGAAATGATGGCTCATGGCCTGGAAGGATTTGCCCCAGGCTTCCTGTAAAAGCCATCAGCCTCATATGGCTCCATGTGCGTGCCTGTGTGTGTGTGTGTGTGTGTGTGTGTGTGTGTGTGTGTGTGTGTTTCCCCTGTGTGCTACAGGAGAAGCATGGGATGCAGAGTCCTCCAGCCCCTCCAAAGTGAAAAATCCATCAGAAGCTAATTAACTACTGCCCAGAGATTCAAATGTAAGTCCGGGGGGAAATAAGATTCAGTTTACAAAGATTTGAATTACAAGCAAAGTGTGAGGCACAAACCCCTCACCCAAAGTCAGGTTCCCTCCTCGTTCCCCAGGCTTGTCCCAGTGTAAGCTTATACGGTGCGAGATTAGAACTGGTTCTGTGACAAGGATAAGAACTCTTTGGCCCACTATTTCTGAATAAATGCTGGACAATAATACATTGCTAGTACTTTAACATGCCCAGCTTCTCTCTGTGCAAGAGCTCCAGTAGCTCCAACAATGCCCTTCCTCCCTTGTTCCGCAGGTCCCGCATTTGTTCAGCTCCCTGGACAGAGACCCACGTTTATCTTTTCTGTGTAGATTCTTAGGGAGCTTCACGAAGCACAACAGCCCTATTCATAAGCCACACCGCGTCACCAGCTTTACTGAATAACCCAATATCTGTTGGGCAGACTTTATGGGCCCGGAGTCGTGGCTCTATCCCAGGGGTCTCCCCGTGGCTCCTCCCTATCACACTCTTGGGTCCACATTTATGGCCCTTTGTAAATTATCTGCACCTGCAGCCTGGGCGAACTGTCCGTGAGTGATGTGAGCTTACTATTCTTGTGCCTACAATCCACGGCAACCCAGATAACTTCCTGCAATCCTTCGTTCTGTTGTCTCGCCGGATGCCATGTCACCTGCAGCTGTCATTATAACAACGACAGTGGTAATTAAACTTACATTCCTGCAGAAGTTTTATAACCTACAAAGGGCTTTCACGTGCATCATCTCCCTCAGTCCCGCATGTGACCACGTTATTTCTCTGTCTGTAGACCTTCCGTAGCTCCCGCTTCTTGCGGGTCATGAGGAAGTCCAGGCTCCTTACCATGGCATTCAAGGCTTTTCTGGGCATGGTCACTGGTGCTCTCTCTAGCCCCCTTGACCGCCTCCCCATCTCGCCGACCTCTTCCTGCTCTAGTACATCCAACTGCTGGGAGCTAGCAGCCACACATCACCCTTTTTCTCCTCCTTCATAGCTTGGCTTTTGCTGGCCCTATGATCTTCCCCCACTTTGCCTTTCTCTTCCCTTCCCACCGCAGCCTCTGCCAGCCCCCCGCCCTGTGCTAGGCTAGGACCCCTTCTCAGAGCACAGAGTATCCTGGGCCTCTCTGACAATAGGCACCATGGTGGGCGCGTGCTTTCTTCATTGTGGTAAAACCCATGTAATAAACAGTTGGCCATTTTGGTCCCTTTAAGTGTACACCTCGGGGGTATTGAGGAATTACATTGTTGTTGCTGCATCACTGCGTGTTTCTACATTTTGTCATCCCAAACTGAAACTGTACCCATTTGCATTAGTCTTCTAGGGAAGCCATAGCAAAATAACCCAGGCTGGGGGGCTTACATGACAGATATTTATTTTCTCCCAGTTCTGCAGGATGGAGTCTAAGATACAAGAGTTGTCGGGGTTGGTGTCTGGGGAGGACTCTCTCCTGGACTGCAGATGGCTCCTTCTCACTGTGTCCTCACATGGCCTTTTCTGTGTTCATGTCTGTAGGGGGGAGAGGAGGTCGAGGCAGAAGGAGGGAGAGTGCAAGCAGGGGTGGGAGGGGAGAGCAAGCTCTGGGGTTTCTTCGTCTTCTTTTTGTCTCTTCCTCTTCTTAAAGGGACACTAGTCTTGTCAGATTAGGGCCCACCCTATGACCTCATTTAACCTTAATTAACCCCCTAAAGGCCCCATCCCTAAAAGAGTCTGTTCCTAACAGACTTGGGGATAAGCATTTGGGGAGAGGAGACATAATTCCGTCCATAACACCATTCAAGAATAACTCCCCATTCTGCACTCCCCCAGCCCCTACCACACACGGTTCTGCTTTCTGCACTATCAATTTGACAACTTCTATATAAGAGGAATCATGCAGTATCTGTCCTTTTGTGACTGGCTTATTCAAAGAGTATCATGTCCTCAAGGTTATCCATGTTATAGCCTATGTCAGAATTTCCTTCATTTTAAGGTCAAATAGTATTCCATTGTATGTATGTAACCATATTTTGTTTACCCATTCATCTGCCAATGAAACTCTTGTGTTTACAGGGTTTGCGTTCATCTCTGCCCTGAGGTTGGAAACTTTGCCTGATACTCCTCTGCATCCGTGTGTCAGACACAGTTGTTGTCTCAGTAAATGTTGAATGAATGAGTCAATCAATGAACACACTGGTCATCACCATACCCTCTCAAAGTTAGGCAAACTCCTCTGGTACTACTTCCATTTTCAGATGAATAACCCAGAGTTGGAAAGGTAAAGGGACTTTCCATTATACTTGATTGCCTTTCTTATCTTACTGGTAATTACACTGAGTAGAAATCATCCCGCTTTGTCCAGACCTTGTGCCCTATTCTAGACATCAATCATAGAGTTTCATTTCTATGAGGGGTGGCTAAACCACCAGGGAGAGAGATCATGTAGCTTTTAGATGAGGCAGAGGCAAAGCCAGTGATGTTCTGGGCCTGCAGATGAGCAAGCAGTCAAAGCCTAGACTCCATTATGGTGCAAGATCCTAAATCAGTGGTTCTCAACCAAGGGTAATTTTGCTCCCTGGGGGACATTTGGCAATGTCTAGAAACATTATTGATTGCCATAACTGTGGGGCAGGTACCACTGGCATTTAGTAGGTAGAGGCTAGGGATGCTGCTAACATCCTACAATGCACAGGCCACCCCCCTCCCTAACAAAGAATTATCTAGCCCAAATGTCAATAATGCATAGATCAAAAAAACCTTTTCCCAAAAGGAGTCATCAGGAACCAAGTAGTCTCAGCATCGGGGAAACAAATAGAAGGGACTGGGGGCCTTTGAAGAGAAACAGATGGGCAGACCTCTGAGGGGCCACACCAGGCTGACTGATAGTCAAAGGCTCCTAGCAGGTCCTGAATGACTTACTAACAGAGCGGACCTAATGGTTTGGTGAGTCTCGGAGCCCAGGGGCTTTTGGGAGGCAAAGAGTGGTAAAATGGGTAAGTACCTCCTCCAACTTCTTGTGATATTCTGCATGTGTTGCCTTCAGGGCTGATATATAAAAATGATGTACATAGACTATGCCAGAACATAGACATGAGTGTGCAAAATAATGCTGAATAGGAAAAAAAAAGCAGGATGTAAAGTGCCATGTGTGTGCTAGTACATCTATGTTCAAATATATATTAAGGTACATAGGGAAAGATAAGGAAAGTTTGTGATAATAGAGTCCATATTCAGTTGTGATCTTTGTAAAACTTTTACTTTAAAAATTTATTATATATACACTTAGAATTTCAAAAATCTGGAGTGTAGCCCTTCTTTCAGATGAATAGGTGCCATTCATTGGGCTCTTACACTCTCCCAAACACGGTGCTGGGCACTTTGTAGACATTATCATATTAAACCCTAAATAACCCAATAAGGCAGGCAGTGTTGTGCCTATTTTTCAGACGAGAAACCTGAAATTTGGTGATTATGAAATTGATCAAGGTCATAAAACAGCAAACATTGGGCTGGGATGTTCACCAACTGCCCTGTGCCTGTATCAGGGTTTGTGGAATATGCTATGCTACCTGTGGGATTTGGTGGTCTAACACTGTGGCCAGTTTTATCAACAGGTAATATGGAGTTCCAGTATGCCTCACTAACTCTCTGTTTGCAATTTGGCAGCCATGCACATAGTTGGTATTTTCTCTAGACTTCTGTGGTCATGAACCTTTAGATTTTAACTTCATGTGATACAGTGGTTTGTCATTAATGCATTGATATTATGACCTGTATTGGGTATCAATCATTTCACAAAACCAAAAGGAATTATAAATCTCCACAAAACAGAAGTAGTTGAAGATGTCTCCCCAAAACATGATCTAGTCTTAACCATAAATCATTCAAATTGTCTACTGCCATACCGTAGAAATAGTTTAAAATTTGTCAGAGAATAAGATTTTAGTCTTCATTTTTTTAAAGATTTTATTTATTTATTTGAAAGAGAGAGTGAGCAAGCGAGTGAGAGAGAGAGAGAGAGAGAGCACAAGTAGAGGGAGGGGCAGAGGGAGAGGAAGAAGCAGACTCCCTGTTGAGCAGGAGGCCTGACACAAAGCTCAG
The DNA here is from genome assembly GCF_003265705.2 of Callorhinus ursinus. Taxonomy (NCBI): domain Eukaryota; kingdom Metazoa; phylum Chordata; class Mammalia; order Carnivora; family Otariidae; genus Callorhinus; species Callorhinus ursinus. The sequence goes on from NW_027397088.1 coordinate 5,223,352, forward strand.
TCCTGGGACTCCAGGATCATGACCTGAGCTGAAGGCAGACGCTCAATCAACTGAGCCACCCAGGCACTCCCTTTTCTCATTTTTCATTGATGACCTAATATTTCTGGTTTTTGTAATGTAAACAACACAATGCTGTTATTTTATGGGACTCTGATCATAAAGTTAGGGTTCAAAAGTTATGTGTTTGCTGTGACAGACTGTGGGACCAGGCAATGTGCCTTCCTGTGAGCCTAGTGAACACACAGAGATTCCATTTGCTCTGTGGTTATTGTCTTGGGTCAGGGTGTGCCGGAGCAGAGCCTGAGGCAGGGATTTGGTGCACAGTATTTATCATGGGAATGTTCTCCAGGAAAAACTATAGGGAAGTGAGGGAAGCAGACCAGGGGAGGACTAGGGAGCAGTTGAGACCTCTGGAACATAAACTCTTCCCCAGCCTTGTCTTCCACTTAGGCAAGAGAGCCAGTCTTTTATACTTTCCCCTGACAGTCAGTCATTAGTGTAGGTTGACCACCCCCTGTAGATGGGGGTGTAACCTCCGCAGCAACCGACCATCCCTGAACCCAGAGCAATTAGCAGCCAAACTCCCTGGGGGAGGGGTGGGAAAATGGGAGTCGGGGCAGTGAGTACACTGAACCAAGGAAGAGGATAATCATGGGAGTACCAAGAACATCTATCAAAATTCTTTTTTCTCTCTCTGAGATCAAGTTTTTCTAAAGAACATTATTATAAAAGATTAGTGTATAAAGCAAGAATTAAATAAAACCACAGGCAAGTGCACTTAGGTAATTTTCTCACCAAAGTTTCACTGTTATAATTGTTTTTATCTTATTACTGCTCATAAATCTTAATGAGAATATATTTTTGTAGCTTATCTCAACATGAAACCCAAATTCATGTATAAGACCCAGGGCTTCAAGGATCTGGAGACCTCACTCCATTTTAATAACTGCTGCTTTGAACTTCCTTAGCCAGAGGAACTAGATTGGCCTGGTCTGGCTCCTTATACCCAGTGGTGTTCAGGACCTTTGCCACTCAACCCAAAATCTCGTTTTCTTGGCACAGAGAAGACATTGCAAGGGTTGGAGTTAGCATCTCTTCCTTAATATCCTGGTCTAGTTTTTCTGACAAATACAGTGAAAGAAAGAGCTTAGTCCCATCAGGCTTCCCTAGCCAGCAAGGAGAGTCCCCCAGATGTCTTCATCAATCAGAAGAAGCTTGCCCCACATCCAACCATCTCTTCATCTTTAACTTTCATATTCTATTCAGTGGAGAAAATCATCCTTCTTGGCCTCTTGCCTCTGACCGTACTAGTAAGGCTCTGGTAAGAGCCAAAATTTACCTATGATGATCCCCATAGAAAGTTTCTTTCCTGACAGTAGTGTTTTCAGTTAACTACTGTTACAAAAATCTCAGTTTGTACCAGAACATTACTTTTTAAAACACATTTAAATAGAATTTGACAAGGGTTTTATAGAGAGCAATAAAACAGTTTCACCTCAGTGATTCGTAAATATCTAGATGTGGTTTATGATTATGGTCCTTAATTTACCCCATAATCATCATCATCATCTTAACGATATGATGAATGACACAGAGGTCGGTATGAAGATTTATATATTTAAGATGTAAAAACGTTTAGAGAAAATGATACCATGTGAAGAATCTTCACGGATAAAGATTTGAAGAGTGAATTGGCGTATCAAGACCTGAATGATAAGTTTGTAATGGGTTTCTCTATTTCCTATTTGTGCTACCATGTGAAAATGCTGCTGCCATGTTTTTATCTACTGATAAAAATGACAGAGCACTTTTTGTCAAGTAGTGAGTCTCCATCATCTGTTCTGCTGTAGGGCCATCTGCAAATTGCATTTGGACAACATCACCATCTATCACATCATAACTTAAAATGTACCAATCAGAGATAGCTTGTGGCTGAACTGCTGGCAACGACAGAGATCGACCAGGCTGCCCAGCAGAAGGAAACTTCTCTGCTCTCAGACACTCATTTTGTGGAGCACTTCACTCATTTGCACCACCTGTAGTTACTGCTGCCAAGGCTGCCCCTGGAAGAAGCCATGAAATGAAGAATGGCCAAGGGGTTGATTTCATGGTTAGTAAGCAAGGGTATCAGCTAATGTGCATCCACTACATAAAGGATGGCCCTCTAAATCCTGGAATCCTTTTCATATGCATGTGGAGATCATCAATAAAATTCGTACAGATGGACAGTGAATGTAGTTTAGGGAAAAGCAAGAGGCATTTTATAAGGTCAAGAGCCTGCCAGCCAAGGACACTGGATTCCTGTTGGAACTCTAATCAGTTTCTCTCCAAAGCCAATATTCATGCTTGCCTGATACTTGCATCTAACCAAACAGGAGGGTAATTCTCCTATTGGGGTCCTGAAAGCTTGACAACATGCCTTCTCTGGCAGCTGGGGAAAGGAGAGCCTCCTTCTGGTTGGAAATCCTCTTTGGGAGCATTGGGTAATGGCAGGGAGAGGCCCTTCCCTCTGGTGCTTGAGAAATGAGCACATGGATGAAATCCAGGATCCTGGGCTGGGAAATCTCCATAGCAACACATTCCTGCTCTAACCCTTCTTGGTCCAAAACTTCCAAACCAGGCCTTTCCACAGAACTGTGAGGTGGGAGGATGTGCTTATTACAAAGAGAGAGTCTTGGCCTCTTCTCTCTCTTCAAATCCCACCACATACCCCACAGATGTATAAGCATGCACCAGGTGTCCACATGCACACATATACCCATAGATCTTAAAGGAGAAATTCCTTCCATGCTTCTAACTCTCAGGTCAGATATCTTTATCCCAAGAGACCTCATGTGATGAGGAAAGAGAATTAACAGAGTCTTTACTTGTAACCACAGTAGCTATTTCAAAAGCAAAACAGGAAAGTAATTTCTTCCCAAATGATGACTCTGGATCTGCTGGAGTCATCTCTGTGTTTGCCCTATGCCTCGTTGCATGGGCAGTGAACCCTGGAAACCAACCAAGACAAGCCAAACAACCCTTGCTAAGCTGCTGGAAGGTGCTGGTAGCAGGGTGGTCTTGAACCACATTGTGAAGATATAAAACCTGCGGTATCCATGGAGTGGGAGAATCCAGTCAACCAAAGGGACAGACCTGGGCAAAAATGGGGAGAAGAGTGCAGGTGGCAATTCCACAAGTCATGAACAGATAGAGGAATGTCTAGATTGCTCGGTCTCGGACTTAGCATGAATCAGAAACATCTGGAAGATTTGTTCCCTGAATCCTAGCATCACTTGGGGACTTGCTAGAGCCCCAAATCTTGACACCAACAAGTAACCTCCAGACCCCAACTGGTGGAGCCTCCTAATCAGACTCTGATAGTTGACTTTTACACAAATAGATGGCTCTATGAGCACATCTTATTCTCAAAGCACTCTGGAATAATTGGTGAGTGCTGATGCTTCTACTCTGCTAAGGAGGAAACAGATCCACAGTGCGTCATTGACTCACCTAAGGTCACCCAGCACATTAGCAGAAGTTCCAGAATTGAACCCAAAGCTCCTGAGTCATGGCCCGGTGACAAACCCCATTTCACCATGTGGCTATAAAAAGATCCATCTCTGGAGAGAGCCTCCTCCAAGGTTTGCTGAGATAAGCCAAGTTCAGGGTGCTGTGCATGTGCCTTAACTGGGCAGTGAGCCACCAGCCACCTGACAGGAGTGACTGTCCAGAGAGGAAAGAGGGGAATGCCTCAAGGAGGAGGTGTAATAGGAAGCTTTTGCCTTGGATAGCTGAAGGTCAGATCAAGACATGACACAGCTATTCTGTGAGAAAAATCTCTTTTTCAATTGCACAAATATTTGTAACATTTGCCAATTTTCTTGGTGTAAATATGAGGCCACTAGACAGAATTGAGAAGATGTGTGCACAATCAGCTCCAGCCTGCCACTGCCCCAACCTCACCTTCCACTCCCCATCTTTAGGCAAGGATCATCAATTTGTACTAATGGTGAATTTTCCATCCAGAGCTAATCATGTGTGATGCCCATCCCAAATAAGTAAGGATTCTAATGCCATGGTGGACAAAGTGGGCATGAATATTATCTTTGTCAAGTTATGCTTGGAAATAAACACAGCGTTACCATTACAACATCTGCTCTACAGTTTAACGTCAAGGGCATGACACTACCTGGGTTTTAATCCTTGCTTTGTTACTTACTAGTTCTGTAACCTTAGGCATTTACTTAACTTCTCTGTGCCTTAGTTTCCCCATCTAACTAATGGGAATAATAATAATAATACAGATCTCATAGGTGGTTATGAGTCTTAAACTATCTAGAAGATATAAAGCCCTTAAAATAGTGGCTGGTAAAAGTAAGCCCCCAATAAATGTCACATATCATCACTATTTGTTGATAGATGAAAGGTACTTCTGTGAACACATGGGGAAGGTAAGGGAAGTTGCACTTAGATCATTCTCAGGTATAGTGAAGATCAGGAAAACACATAAAGAATGATAGACTCTCATTTCTGAAAAAGGGTGTTGAGGACTTTTAGTCCAAGCTCCCACACAATGAGGAAACCCCTTCTGCTACACCAATTTCTTTTTTATCTAATTTAAATTCAAATAGCCAATGTATAGTACATCGTTAGTTTTTGATACAATGTTCAATGATTCATGTTCATGATTCAATTGCTACACCAATTTCCACTGGAACATCTCCAATGACAGGATTTCCTTCTCAAGGTTACTTCTTCCATTGTTAGTTTTGCCCCCAATTCTGAATCAAAAGCAACCTCCATGTGCCCTCCTTAATACCCTGTGATGAACACTGGGTGTTATATGTAAATAATGAATCATTGAACACTACATCAAAAACTAATGATGTACTATACAGTGGCTAACTGAACATAATAAAAATAAATAAATAAATAAATAAATAAATAAATAAATAAATAAAATATTTTTTTAAAAAGTGCAAAAAAACAAAAACAAAACAAAACAAAACAAAAAAGCAACCTCCAGGAATGCACAGTTCATTGCTTCTAGTTGGTCCTGCTGGAACCACATGGAAAAGTTTGATCACTCCTTTCCCCAAGGAGAAATAAGTTCAAATTCCTGGATTACCACCAGCAGTAACCAACTCTGTTAACCAGCTCTAAATGCAAGCTGTGTTAGTTCACAGAGTTGAGTGACTGAAAGCTAGCTCTTTGAGGATCTCAATACTCAAAACCACTGGACAGCTCCTCAGGCCCCGTGGGTCAGGTACAATCACGTTCCCATTCTGGGTGACTCATTCTGTTCACCATTGGGAGTTGCCCAGAGAGGGCTAAAGTGTCACAGTTCAGCTTAAACGTCACCCTTTGATTTGGGGAACAGAGGGCACTTTGATTAAGAGTCCCACCGGCACTGCACACAGTGAAAATGAAGTAGATCTCAAAAAACAAAAATTTTAACCATAATAGTAAGGTGGTGGGAGGGTGATATCTTTTAAAATGACTCTTCAAACCCCGACCCATGCAAGGTATTTCTTCCACAGGCTAAATACTTTAAATATCTTCTGTAGAGAATAGTAAAGAGCATTCATGATGAGTTTGGCTCAGGCACTAAACTGGGTTCGATTCCTTGGATCCCCCACTTATGATCGGTGTGACTTGAGACAAGTCATTAGCTTCTGAGGTCAGTGTCCTCAACTGTGGTAATAGCACAGACCTCAAAGAGTTGGGAAAATGAAATGAGCGTACCACAATAGAGTTTGGTGCCCAGTAAGTACTCACAAATCATTAGTATTGTGATGACCATTCTACTCTGGTACAATTGTGCTTTTGCTAACATAGTAGCAAATAGTAGAGGGCATTTCTTTATAAAAAGCAACATCATAAGTTACTATTAAACATTATTTAATTATATTATGTAGATATAGCGACACTATGGAGTGATTTGAAAAGAATTATAAATGCCAAGACAGTCTGATAATTTATTATGTTTTAATTGCTACTGAATGTTTTTTAATATAACCCTCCTTTTTCTTTCCAGGTCTAAGTAGTAAATAGTTTCTACTAATTCTGAAATTTTCAGAATTATTATAGCAATACTCTTTCCCTTACTGATCCTCCCCACCCCCACTCCCCCAGCCATAAAAAGCCCCAAAGTTATTGCACCTGGGTTATTGGGTCAATATGTATTTAAATCATTACAAAATATGAAAAGCTTAAAATCAAACAGATGACTATCTTAGCAACAGAAGGATTCGATAGAAGGATCCTTTGGCAAAATACACCAAGTACCAGTACGCTGTAGTCTTTAGTGAACAAGACAGACTGAGATCCTGTCCTCATGGAGCTTACATTCTATTCATACTTATGCAGTACCTCTGCCCTATACTTAACTACATTATACTACAAATATTTGTACATATATATTTTACCCTGCTGCTCCTCAGTTCTTCCAGATGCTTTACCTCATTCATTTCTATTTCTGATGCCTGGAGTATACAAGGTGTTCAGTAGCATTTTGGATTAACAAATAAACAAATGAATGGTAGAAGGAATGGATGAACCCATGGATTTACTATATTCCTTTCTTCCAACACGCAATGTCAGATTTTCTAAAGTAAAATTTTCCTTTATGGATGAACCATTAAAGGTGGTGCTGAAGTATTGAGAAATCCACTCCTGATTGTCTTTCCTTCTGAAAGGAGGCAGAGAATGGAGCAACACTGGGCTACAGGATGAGAGCCTGTGTGAATAGTCAACTATGGGCTGTTTCTCTATTGAGAATATGCTACCAAAGGACACCACTGATAGCAGCATGACCTGTGAATATGATTGCGCTCAACGTCTGCTTCCAGGAAACCAGGAGCCAGTCACTCCTCCCCAAACACTTGAGTTTGAGAAATGCAACATTTATCTGGCTTTTCTTCATCACCCTCTTCAGGGAAATGAATCTTGACAATGGCTTTGATGAGCCCCATCACTGCACTTTCAGAGATTTTCCTTCAGTGAACTCTTCTCTAGGATAAAAAGCAAATCCAAAGTATGGCACTAACTAGGAGAATAATTCAGAGAATTGAGGCACTGTTCACTCATATACTTCAGGCAAAAAAAAAAGACCTCCATGACAAGTCTAGGAGAACTGAAGCAAGAGGAATTTGAATGTTGCCTGCAGTGTCTATTCAGTCCACTTCTGTGAACATTTGCTACACGCCCACTGAGTCCCCAGCACCAGATTCGGGGCCATGGGCTCACAGAAATGGGACTTTATAGCCACAGGGTCTGATATGGGTGTGCTCCTGTTCACTTGGATGTAGAAACCCAGCCCCCACTCTGAATTCTCCCTCAGCCACCTGCTCATCCCACCTCTACTGCAGGCTAAGCTGTCACTTAGATGGAGCGTCATCAAATAGTGTCTGCCACCTACTTAATTTAACATCCTCCCAACTTCCCTGCAGATTTTATTTTGGCTGTGTTCGGGGAATACACTGCAGATGGCTTGCGGTGAGTGATTCTGTTTCACACCAGCTGCTGTGGAGGCTGAACCAGGCCCCATTTCCGTGCACTCTGACCAGGCTCCCATCTTCTTTAGACCACCTGAGGTGACACCCTGGTGAGAGCCTGTCAGGGTCCCCTGTGTGTTTGTTCCCAGGCCTGCCTGGCTCAGTGAGGGCACCAGCCCTGACAGCAGCTGCAGGTGCCCAGCCAATTATGAGGACAAGCTGAGGGCTCCACAGGTACTGTCGTGTCTCTAACTCACCGGCAGCTCTTCTCTACGTTCTGTTGGATTTAGTCCTTGATCATCCCTAGTCATCCTTCACCTTTTCCCTTGCTGACCTCATTCATTCTCACAACTTCAGTGACTACAGCCTGATAATCCCCTACAGCTATCTGTGCAACCTCTGTTCTGCTCCAGATCTGGGGGTCCACCAGCCCAGATGGCCACCTGCACCAGCAATCCAAGCCCCTCATAGTCATGGCGGTCCCGCAAGCCCACCTCTCTTCCCAAACATCCAGAGCTTGAGTACCTGAGACGGGATGAGTGTTCCCCCAATTCCTGCTCCCCTGAGGCTCCCCAATAGCCAAGAGGTTGCCTGATCTTCAAGCCCTTTTCCACGGAGAAGACTGTGACCACTTTCTAACATACTGTCAGGGAAAGATTTTTTTAAACACAGATTTAATCATGAGATTGCTCCCCCCTTAGGACCCCACAATGGCCCATCACCTGGAACAATGGTGAAAGTGACAATCAGCCCTCAGTCAGTGCTTGCTGGGTGCCTTCGAATAAGTGGGTGTGCGGTAACTCGTCCAACCCTCACAACAACCTGTGAGGAGAGGACTATTATCCCCATTTTAAAGACAAACTGAGGCACAGAGCAGTCACTTAGCTAAGACGCAGGGGAGCCAGAATTCAAACTGGAATCCATGTTCTTAATCCCTGGGCTACACAGCCTCTCAAGCTTTTGTTATTTCCTTTAGGAGAGGGGCCCTTTTTACTCTCAAACAAAACCTTTCGCAGAATCCTATAGCCCAGTAGACAACCCACATCAGGGAAGTTCTGGGGACTCAATGGGGAGGGGCCACAGGATCCGAAGCCATGCCCATTCAGTCTCTCGCTGCCCCTTCATGGCCCTGAGGCTCCTCCTGGAGACCCCAGAGCTCTGTGGGGACCTATTTGAAAACATTGGCCTAGGGGCTAAAGTTTGGCTTAGCTGATAGTATGGTTCAAAAGTAGAGTGCAGGCCTGGGGTCCTGGGATGTGATTTGCAAAAGGTCAAGGGGCTGTGGAAGGGAGCAAATGTCCTCAAAGCCAAGATGTAAGAATAAAAGCTCTTCCTGGGTGAGAACCACTCATCACCCTCATCAGCTAGGAGCTCCACGAGGATCATCAAAAGGTCAGGCGGGCTGGGGGCGGAGTCATTGCTTGCCTCTCACCCAATCACGGCGTTCACTGCCTGCTACTTCCTGCTTGTCCAATTTACCAGCAATCCCACAAGCCTAAGAGAAGGAGGAGTGGCAGGGTGGGAACTAAAGATCCCCACGCCTGCTGCCAGAATGAGGGGCACTGAATCAACCCAGTGAAGAACTCAGATCAGGAAGTACAAACCTAACTCTACCGAATTTGCTTCCCCCCGTAGGAGATTCTTTATCCCAAACGTGCTTCAGTATGGATGACCACCCACTGGCCACCGTTCACTTACAGTAACCCCCAGCAAGGCTTCTATTTCTGGGTGACTGCAGTGTGACCCAACACTTCTTTTCTTTGAGTGGACAGCCCCAGTCCCCACCACTGAGGCAGGGTCCAGACCGTCTGCCATCGTCTGCTCCCATCCCCAATCCACGCTCCAGTTTGTGAAAACCCCTTAAACCGAAGTGCCCAAGCTGGTCCAGGAGCAGTGGCCGCCTGCTGCACCACCTCTCTGTGGGGGAAATGCCTTTAGCCTTTTAAGAGGAGCCATTGCTGAGGCAGCCCTTTTGCCCTTACCCCCGCGGAACTGAAACTCCCAGTGGGAGGGTGTCTGCCATGTCCCATGGCGCCATGTCACCTGTGCATCCGACATTCTCTTTGATTGCCAGTAAAGCCAAAATAATGAGGTACATTCGCTGAGTGTGAGCCATTCTTTATTGGAGACAAGAAGCCATTTCTGTGAGGACTAGATGGAATAATTAATACAACCTTTCATAAACATACAGAAAACATTTTCATTTTGTATATCCTTTTTTTTATTTTTTATTTTTTTGGCTTCTAAGAAAATTCATAGCACACTTTCACCAAGGGCTGTTACAACTGTAAAATGTTATTGCTTTAGTGTAAACACCCAGTATTCCATCTAGAGCCCAACAGGGAAAAACCATTTTTAAAGCCTACTCAATCTAATTAAATGCCTTCCTGGTCATCTGTCTGCTGTGTCTATTATCCTAAAATTAGCCATTTATAAGAATGTGTTTCCAGGTACCCAAAGCACTGGGTGTCAAGCTCCTGGCTGCTGAGCCAAAGGTCTTAAAGGGGTATTGGCTGTCGTGGGAAATGCTTAAGGAAAATCCATGAGATTTGCATTGGGGTGGGGGTGGGGGGACAGAGGCCCGGAGAAGTGAGTGTGAACACAAGGTGTGCTTGACTCATCTTGGAGGATGGGCACATGTGGTAGGGAATAATGAGGCTCCAAGAGAGCCGGGAAGGAAATCTGGGAAATGATGCCCTCCTTCCCCCACCCTTCTCTGAAAGTCAGTGTGAGCAGATTGTTCTGTTTTTATACCAAGTTATTCATTACGCAGAAGCCTGAGTACCCAACTGGCTGGATTTCCAACAGGAGGATCATCTGTTTATCTTGGAGCCGTGCTGGCTGCCACCCTTATCACTGCAGGGCCTGAGGTAAGGGAACAACCCTAGAAGCTGATTCACCTGACAACTGGGAGTCTCCTGGGATGGGTGGTGATTGGCCTAGTGTTTCTAGAATGCCTTGCTGAGAAGGCAGGCTGAGAAATGAAAACATACATGTGAACAGTTTGAGAAGGCACATCCCACCCATATCTGCTGCTTGTGAGTTTTAAGTGTATGCAATAGGGTCCAATGAAGGGGGTGCAGAGGCAAAAGGTAATTGCAGCCAGGTGTACACTGGAGAAGTTATCCCCATATTTTGATTTGTATAGACTTTAATGTCTTCAAAAGTTTTCACGGGTACTGTTCCATTTGATGCTGGTTGTGATAATACCATTACACAGATATGGAAACTGAGGCTCAGAGACTTGCACACACTGAGACCGTGAGACTTAAATCCAGGGTTTGTGGGTTTTTTGTTTGTTTGTTTGTTTGTTTACTCCAAACCCAGATTTTAACAAAGCTGGACAGTCTTCAGACAGCAAAAGAAAGCTAGCATTGACTGAATACCTACCTTGTGTCTGGCACATTTTCCCCATGAAATCCTCTCCCAGTCCTGTGTATGAGCTTGCCTATTTCATTGAAGAGGAAGCCAGCTCAGCATTAAACAATTTGACCAGCTAGAAAGTGATAGGCGTTGGGGTTAAAACCCAGTCTGCCCCCCCCCCACCTCCCAAGCCAGTTTTCTCTCCTCTGCTGATCTAGTCCTTTTATGTTAGATATGAGAAAACAAAGCCCTGAGGGGTTAAGTGACTTGTGGGATCACACAGCCAGCTAGAGGAAGAGCTGAGCCTGGAATCTGACCCCCTACGCCTTAAGGACCTGGGGCCCTGTTATTATCTAATTGTTGCTGCCCTGAAATCAAACAAGATCGTAATGAGGTACCCAGCTAGTTCTTTTAAAGCAGCTCTAACATTTAGCAGCACTAAGTGATGAAAGAAGCCTGGGACTTCAAAATGCCCAAAAGGATGGTATCAAAGCCTGCGGCCAGGGGTGGATCCGGGTCAGTTCTATATATAGATGTAATTGTTCACCAGCATTTTCAACTAGTTTGTCTGAGTAGCCTTGTAAATTCTTTCAAGTCCTATTTCTCCACAGGCGCCATGCACTGTGCTGGGAATAGCTGTGGTTGCTGGATCGTTAACCCTATTGAGTATCTCATTGTCTGAAGGTAGCCCAACTGTGACTCTATTCAAACAAACAAAGGTGCAATAACCTAATGGAAGCCACCTGAATTGTGAGCATACAGTCCAAGTGGTGACCAGAGATGGCCTGGGCCACTGAGGCACAAAGCCCAGGAGAGCTGCAGAGAAGGAAAGAGATGCACAGGCTATTCTCAGATTCTCACTTGCAGTCCTTATAGCAGTGACAAAAGGAGACACAGACGGGGGAGGGAGTTGCGACAGATGGTCTCTATCCAGGGAGTAGCAGAAGAGAATGCTGACGTCAAGAAAAAACGGGGGCTGTGACCCTAGTGATGACTCTATTTCCCGTTCCAGGCTACTTGGCAGGGATTCTGGTAGGAGGAACACTTATTCATTGTCAAGATTTACTGGACTCCTCTCTTCACAATTATTTGAGCATCTGTAAAGATGGGAGGCTCTTACAACAGGAAGAGGCTATTTTGCAAGGACACTGGTTGGGGTTCAGATGCTTTGTGAGTGGAGTTCTGGCAGCATCTCTTTGCTGGTGAATATTTTTATGAGCTAATTAGTACCCTGGAAGTGGAGGAGGGGTGGGAAGAAAGTGGATCTCTGAACCTCTTGAGGGTCAAGGATTGAAAAGTAGATCTGAGCACTGGGCCGTATTGTAGTGAAGACAGCAGAGCCCAAGGGAGCTCAGTTTGTCATTAGGAAAGCACTCAGGACCACTGTGAACGGTTGTGTAGGTTGTGCACTGAACAACCCTCAGGGGCACCATTAACTTTTTAATTTCTTTTTGGATTTGTGCCATGCATAACATACGAATTGTGTATGATGGCCCTGGGAGTCTAGAACCTTATACAGTTCCAAAGCATGAAGATCAGAGAAGATTGGTTTTAGTGATAGTATATTGCTTATACTGGAATCCACCCTAACCCAGCCACTCTGATGCCCTGATATATCTGGTGGAGATGGCTTCAGGTTTATTTGAGCATACAGAGTTGTAGCACCATGCACTTACAATTTAGGACACAGGCAATTTTTGTATGGAATATACCATTGTCTCCCTCACTTATCCAGAGCCAGGGTGAATTAATAAAGATTGAGGCCAGTAGAACAGATAGCTAAACAGAGGCCACTGCCCTAGGGGACAGTGGGAGCTGGGCCATCCAGCCCTGGTACAGCTGAGAGCAGCCCCAGTGTGGTCAACAGTTTTCACTGGTGGTCATAGTGGCATCAGCAGCAGCCCCCAGTTCTGTCAGCTCCAACAGCCACAAGGTGGGGGCAGACCTGGGTCCCTGGCTCTGCCCCGGCAGTTGCAGTGCCCAGGGAATTCCCGCTCAATGGGAGCGACATCTCCAAGGACTGTCAGAAAGCCAGTCAGTGGCTGTGGTTGTTTGCATTACAGAGGCCCAACAGAGTTCCCACTTGGCCACCCATGAGTGCCAATCAGAACTATTTCAGGAATCCATGGAAGTAATTCTGGGAGCCTTGCACACATCTGGGGTGGAGAGGAATTGTGGAAGACAGATAGGAGCTCCGCGGAGCTGAGGTACAGGGATCTATGCTGCAGGACCTCACTGATACCCAAAGGCTGCCAAAGCCCAAGGCACACTGGCTACACAGATAGAGAAACTGAGATGCTTCATCCTGTATCCCTAGGACTCCTGAGGGCAAGCACAGAGGAAAGGCGCTAGACCAAGGTACAAAGAACAAAGCAGCATGTGCTTCCCAGGGGTCGGAGTAAAGCTAGTGAGAGGACAAGCAAATGGGGTCAGGGAGCCAGCACGAATGAAGCTACCAGGCATCAGGTGAAGTGGGAGGTAGTACTCTAAGTCTTATTACCCAGAGTGTCTTGACTCGAGGTTAGGTTTGTTGCTAAGAAGAGGACCTTAGGGTTTCCTGAAGCTACTTCCTCAATGACTGTGGCCAGAATCAGGAAGAGAATAAAACCTACCCTGCTTAGCCGACATGATAGTTACTGCACTAAGCATGTTGACGGTTTCCAGGGTTCTCCAGAAAGTCCAAGGAGGAGTATCTAAATTAATCGAAATGAGGGACAGCCTTCTATGAGAGGAAACAAAAAATGTGGCCTCTTCTGTTCAGAATGATAAGGCTGAGAGGGAAAATCATAAAATTGTATCAGATTCATCCCAAGAAAAGAGAGGGAAGTACTGTTTTAGTCCAACAAGAAGAAAATTACAAGCAGCAGTATCCCGAAAGTTAGGAAGGGCTGGAGTTCCATTTCCACAGGTTAGTGTCCCTATCATTAAGGACAGTCATGCTTTCTCAGGAACTTCCATGGTGACACTGCTGTCAACACACATTCTTTGAATGGAGTGCTGAAAGGGACATGCATCTCACACACTTCAGTGTTTTGTTCTGCTTTAATGTGATTTGGGGAGTAAAGGACATTTGGAAGGATGTGGGGACAGAATAAAGTGGGGTGTTTGCCGTGGACTCCATACTAATCAAACGCCCCAAGTCCCGTGTGAGATTAAAAAAATAGTAAACAGTACCCAGAAAGCATCTACCTTATGAGGTCTGTGTTTCTTAGGAGTCCCAGGGGACGGTGCATTGAACTGAGGAAGGACAACAAGGAAGACCAAACCATGGCATGTCATATTTAGGGGGTCATAAACATTTCTGGTGCCATTTGCAATGGAGAAAAAGTCTTATGCAGTTTAAAAAATATTAGACTACCAGCCTCATCCATTTACTGCCTGGACATTTTAATTGGCAATTGACCAGGCTCTGCTTTGTTACATCCTTTCTTTTGTTGTCTCAAATAATTGGCTCCCAACCCGCGAGACAAAAATCATTGGCAGGGTTTCAAATCCCTTTGCACAGCACACCTCATCTGTGGATTTGGTAAGTATTTCTCACATACTATATGTACTGTTATTTTTCATGTTGGTATTAATGGGATTGATAAAATACAAATCTAATAGAAAGCTTTACTAAAAGTTATTGACCCCTTCTGCCATGTATATCCTCAATGGGTTCTAAGTAAATACAAAGGCTATTATAAATTTACGTCTTTCAAGTTACTATTTAAAACCAATATTACCATTACTTTTCTTTAAGTATAAAAAATAATGAATTCTTATCTGCCATTTATTGAGGAGTCATTATGTGTCTGGCCATATGTGAAGCCCTACACATGAAGTATCTCATTTAATCTTCATGACAACTTTGCAAGGTAGGCATTCTTGTAACCCCCATTTTATAGATAAAGGAACTTGAGGCTTGAAGAGTTTAGTAACTTACCAATGGTCCCACAGGTAATGAGAGGCAGAGCCGTGCCTTGAAAGCAGACCAACCTCTGCTTTAATTACCACACTCTACTACTTCATGTGCTCTATTAGAAAATTTAGAAAACTGGAAAGTATAAGGAAACATAACTCCCATATCCCTTCTATTCAGACATGGGGTGGCAACATTTGAAATTTTGTCCAACCAGTCATTTTTTCCGTGTTTTTTTTTTCCCTACTGAAGTGGTTTTATGCAGCACATTTTGTTTTGTGCTTTCATAAGGGATCTTTCTCTATCAAATTTTTTTCTATAATATCACACATTATGGGGCACCTAAGTGGTTCATTCCATTAAGCCTCCAACTCTGGATTTCTGCTCAGGTCACAATCTCAGGGTTGTGAGTTGGAGCCTCACATGGGCCTGGGCTGGGGGCGGAGCCTGCTTAAGATTCTCTCTCTCTCCCTCTCCTTTTGCCCCTCCCCCCCCCAAAATCACACATTGCCCATTGTATGGTTGAGTTATGTTTTATTTGACCACTTCCCTATTGTTGAACATTTACATGGTTTCTAAAGTTTATTATTAAATAATATGTGGCAGAGAGCAAAACCTACCCACATAGTATATGCCTATTGTCAAGATGTGGAGTCTGTTTCCCTAATCCTCAAATCTGTTTTGGCCATGTGACTTGATTTGGCCAAGGGGAGGTTAGGGGGTGCACAAAGGCTGACTTAAGGTGCGTTTGCACACTGGGGACAGCTCTCTTGTTGTTCTCAGGAACCCTGTAATTGTCACGTTTCCAGACAGTCCCCTCTTCCACCCCTGGCCCCAGGCAACCACTGATCTACTTTTTCTATCATTATAGGTTAAAATTATCTAGGCTTTTTGCTATATAAAATATATTTTAGGCTTTTCATTGGTCAAATCTAATAATCTTTTCCCTTAAATGTGCTGTTGTAAAAGACTTTTCCCACACCAAAGATGACATAAGTATTTACCTGTGTTAGCCTCTGGTTCATCTGAGATTTATTTTAATGTATACAATGAAGCATCTGTCCCTATTATTTCCAAAGAATTTATCAATATTCAAAATTATCTTTTCCCACCAATTTAAAATGCCAATTTTATCATATATTGAATACTTACATACACACACATACATATTCTTGGATCTGTTTCTATTACCCTTTTGATCCCAAATTATTACGGACTTTTTATAATGACAATGGTCTACTAGTTCTTCTGGATAACTGGTAGTATAAGCACTCCCTCTTCCTAATCACTGTTTGTTATGCTTTTCAATTTTTTCTTGTCAGTTCTTATCCATTTTTCTTCCCAATGAAGTTGATTTTTTTTTCCCTTGGAAAGTAAGAATTCATTAAGAACATCAAGGTCCAGGGCTTTTTTTTCCCCCCTCATCTATCTTAAAAATTTGTTTTATTCCCTCCCCCTCCACACACACATACAAAATTCCCTATCATTTAAAACTAAGATCTTCAAATTACAGGACTAACATTTTTAGCTAGCCAGTCTTCAGTGCCGATCTTAGAAAACAACCTTCAATGGATCTTTGAATAATAGAACAGGACAGTGTTTGGCCATTGCTGTGAGGGTTGAAGATGGGTAGTCACACCAGTAGTTGTGAAGTTTGGAAAGAGCAAGTTCTACTATCCTGCATTATCAGAAGTTGTATTTTCAGTGCTACTGGATTGCACCTTATCTGCAAGGTTGTGTGTGCCCTCAAGAAACCAATCTTTCAGTACACTTAATTCCTTGGTCAGCAATTTAATTTTTGCTTCCAGCCATTCATTCTCTTCTTTGAGCTGATTTACTCTCTGCAGTGCATCCTGTGCTTTCTGCTTGCTTTTCACAGCCATGTTGTTCCTCTCCCTATGTTGAGGATGCTCATCACTGTTGCGATCCAGGGGCGAACTCTTTTTGCTTTGCTTGCTTGGAGGCACAGCTTTGTCCTCACCCCCAGGGCCAGTAGGCACCAGCTGAGGATGCTGTAAGTTGCTGGCATGAGCCTGAATTTGAATAATTCGTCTTCCCGGAGTACTGTTCTGCTGTGCTCTCTTGCTCATTTGGACACACTCCCTTGCTGACACAGGACAGGTAGAAATAAGGGCGAGGGGAGCAAATGGTTTGCACACTAAGCTGCCAAAAATCTTCACATGTACCTGCACCTCCAGCCCACCCACCTCCAGGCAGCCTCCACTAGGAGCGACCCCTATGAGTCCATGAGGAGGAGTTATGGTTCCCCAGTGAACTTTAGAATCAGTTTATCAGGTTCTAAAAAAATGCCTGGGAATCATGGGCTTTAATTATTATTTACATTTTTAGTGTAATTTACTTTTTCATTTCTGTAAGTCTTATTTGTCCAAGTAGGTTGTACACTTCCTAAGGACAATAGTCTATCTTTTTAATGATGTCTTTGACATCTCCACGATGCTTGCCTGGCATACAGAAAATGCCCAATAAGTACATATTGATAGAGTAACCACTCCTCAGAAATTTACATCACCAGAACTTTTAAAAAATATTTTTAAGCTCACCTGTCACAAAGGGAAAGAATAGTGAATACTAGACCATCTAATTTTAAAATGTATTTTCAACAAATTCAAGTGAACTATTTTAAGATTGAAATGTTCACCAACAGTTAAATGATTCCATACAAAATAAATTAGTAGATCAAATTTGGAATTAATACCCAAAGACTGTCCAAAGTCTTTTTTTTTATACTCTGCTTTTATTGTTATGTTCAATATTACTAAGTCTAAATAAGCCATTATTCAGGCTTTGCATTATTTTGTATTTTGTGTGTGTGTGTGATGAGATTTAGTAACATTGAATTCTGTTATAAGAATGTCTTCATATACAAATTTTAAAAAAAATATGAAACCTTAAGAAAGGTGAACTAGATCTATGTGGCTGAGGCATAGTCCTGACTTCTTAAGTGTGACTGCATCCATTTGCAGAGAAACTTAAAAATATTAGAGCTGAAAGTACCCTCAGAGAATCAGTTCCTTCACTTATCTGACAAGGAAACCGAGGTCCAGAAAAATAAGGTCAGATCATATAATTAGTTGATAGCAGAGCTGGGACCAGAATCACCTCTGGTTACTCCCACCCGAGTGATATTTCCATTGCATTAGGCTGTAATATTGCAAATGTCTTGGCCTTTTCTCAAAACCAAATTAATTAAAAGGAAGCATGACTTATAAAATTTTTACCCTTGTTTTGTGGCGTGGGGAGGAGAGCACCTTGAAATCAAGCAAACTAACATCAAAGGCCCTAAAACTCTAAAAAGATTAGTGTTTGCCAAAAGATAAACTTGCTCTTTAAAAAGAACAAGATCAGGGGCGCCTGGGTAGCTCAGTGGTTAAGCGTCTGCCTTCGGCTCGGGTCATGATCCCAGGGTCCTGGGATCAAACCCCGCATCATTGGGCTCCCTGCTCAGCGGGAAGCCTGCTTCTCCTTCTCCCACTCCCCCTGCTTGTGTTCCTTCTCTTGCTGTCTCTCTCTGTCAAATAAATAAATAGAATCTTTAAAAAATAAAATAAAAAATAAAAGGAGCAAGATCACTTTCAAAAACAAAATGGCAGTCCACTAAAGCTATTGAAGATGATATATAATGGGCATAAAAAGTGAAAAGAGGGAGAAAGAGAGAAAACGTGGCACCACACACCAAAGATGTGACTTTCAACAAACAACATAATGGCAGAATCCATCAGGTAACAAAGAGGGTGGACACAAAGAAAGGGAAGCAGCCAAAGGCACGTTGGGCAGGATTACAGGACAGAATGACCATATTTAGAACAACTCCTTATCTCACAGGATTTCACAAGCAATTTCAACTACTGAGATATATGTTGGGTTAAACCATGGTATGATGAGGAGTTTCCTATATTATGCAGAAGACAGCTTTATGACCTAGTGAGCAAATCGTCCAAGCTGAGGAGAAATACCCCCAATCAAAGGCAATGCAGCCAGACAGACTTCTAACCAGAGACCATGCATGCATCATCTTTAGTCAGCTAATGATGTCTTACAAAAGATGAATGATGGGTAGTTTCTTTAAATTTAGTTGAGCAAGACAGGAGTTCATAGATCCAGGCATTGCACCTCAAGTGAAAAGGAAATACTTATGTTCACTTAAAAAAAAAAAATACTGAGAAAAACACAAACTCTGCTCATAAGGATGAAGTTCCAGGAAGTTCCAGAAACAATGGGTACACTAACAGTTTCCTAACACTTGCATAGTTGTCGATAAAAATGAGGCTTAGCATACCTTGATTTCTTCTTTTTCAGGTTGGGGTAAAAAAAAAAAAAAGTCTTCTCTCAAACTAGGGACAAGCTACTAAAAGTAGGCTTTTAAAAAAGAGGTAAAAGTCTTGAACAGGTGCCCCCTCAAAAAGGATACACAAATGGCTAATAAGCATGTGAAAAGACATTCAACTTTATTGTTTATCAGAGAAGTGCAAATTAAAACTTCAGTGAGGGGCTTCTGGGTGGCTCAGTTGTTAAGCGTCTGCCTTCGGCTCAGATCATGATCCCAGGGTCCTGGGATCAAGTCCCACATAGTGCTCCCTGCTCAGCAGGAAGCCTGCTTCTCCCTCTCCCTCTCCCCCTGCCTCTGTTCCCTCTCTCGCTGTGTCTTTCTCTGTCAAATAAATATATAAAATCTTAAAAAAAATAATAAAACTTCAATGAGATTCCACTACACACCCACCAACATATGTAACATTAAAAAGACAAACTATATCAACAGTTGGTACAAATGTAAAGTACTTGAACTCTAATACAATGCTGGTGAGAATGTAAACTAGTACAACCACTTTGGAAACTTCTCTGATAGTATCTACTGAAACTGAAAACATGCAAACTCTAAGATTCAGCAATTCTATCTGGGTTTGCATTACAAATATGCACAAAAAGACATGCACGAAAATGCTCATAGAAGCATTCACTGAGCTCATTAATAAATATTATTCATTATAGCTCCAAACTGAAAACAAACCAAGTATCCATCAACAACAGAATGGAAAAATTGTGCTATATTCATACAATGGAACACTACCCAGCAATGAAGAAGAAAAAGCTCTTGTTACAACATGGAGGGATCCCTCAAACTTGACTTTGAACCAA
The DNA here is from genome assembly GCF_003265705.2 of Callorhinus ursinus. Classification (NCBI taxonomy): domain Eukaryota; kingdom Metazoa; phylum Chordata; class Mammalia; order Carnivora; family Otariidae; genus Callorhinus; species Callorhinus ursinus. The sequence goes on from NW_027397088.1 coordinate 5,243,248, forward strand.
AGAAACCAAATACAAGAGGACATACTAGATAATTCTATTTACATAAAGTTCAAAAACAGGCAAATTTACTTCTATGGCAGTAGAAATAAGGTCATGGTTACATTTTGGAGGTGGGTAGTGACTGGGAGGGGCACATGAAAGGCTTCTTTGGGTATTGATAATATTGTGATTTCAGATCTTAATTTGGATTACATAGGCATGTTCATTTGGTGAAAAGTCATTGAGCTGTGAGTTTAGGATTTGTGCACTTTTCTGTAGTAGTTATACCTCAGTCAAAAATTTATCTAAAATTGTTTGCACAGCGACATGAATGTGTATATACATATGTATGTGTGTGTGTGTGTGCGCGCGCATGCACACACACACCTCTGAAACTGTGAAAAAAAAAATTCCTTTCATTTTAAGCCAGATAGACAGATAGACAGATAGATACAATGTAGCCAAACTTCATTCTTCCACACAATGTAATGATGAGAATCCCACCAGCGTAACAATGTTTCATAGTTAGTTTCATTCAGTTCCCATATCAGTATTTTTTTAAATCCCAACTTAGTTTTTTTATATATATAAATCTGTCACCAAAAATAAATATTTTATTTTTTTTAAGATTTTATTTATTTATTTGACAGAGAGAGATATGGCAAGAGAGGAAACACAAGCAGGGGGAGCGGGAGAGGGAGAAGCAGGCTTCCCCCTGAGCAGGGAGCCCGATGTGGGGCTCAATCCCAGGACCCTGGGACCATGACCTGAGCCGAAGACAGACGCTTAACAACTGAGCCACCCATGCACCCCCAAAATAAGTATTTTCTAATAAAAAATGTATCTAAATTTAAATAAGCGAGTCTTACTCCATATACTAGAGCTAACAGACTAAGACAGCACTCCAAGCTCTGTGATTGGGCCATGCAGAGAGACCTATAAACTGGCAGCAAGCTCCCTACATCCGTGCCTGGGAGGCCCTTGGGGGTCCCTGGAGTAACAGCTTCACCTGCACAAAGGTCACAGGGCCCATGCATAGATGGTGCTTGTTGAAACAGAGACCTTACCAGTCATTGTTTTCCTCCTACCCATGGCGTAGAGTTGACCTGATGCCAGGGGATGACCTCAGCTGCAGTCCCCAAGGACCGTGTCCAGAATGAACTGAAGATCCGTGAGGCCACAGTCCCAGCTCTGCCTCTGATCTCATCAGCACAATTCTTTAGAGCACTTATTATTGTTTGCAAGGAGTTTAAAGAGAAAGCACGTGTAGCTGTGCTAATCAAACATCCCATGCACCCATCCACCCACTCACTTATTCATTCAGCAAATATTTGTTGAGTATCTGTATGTCCAAGGCACTCTGCTTGGTTTTCTACAATAGAAAGAAGCTCTAGGTTCCATGAAGATCACCTTATTTTTTAGAGACCTCAAAGGTCTACGTTGTAGAGAGAACATAGGAGATGGATATCCCCTGGAAGGAACTGGTGAGATATGGACAAAAGGTAGATTTCTGTGTTTCCCACTGATGTTCTATTTCCCTCCCTAACTGCTGCCTTGTGTCTGCTTCCAGAGGGTTCATTGCAGGATGGGAAGTAAGCAAGAGGAGCAGAGAGCAGAGGAAGCTTAATTTCAGCCTTCATTTGGATTAGTGGACCCGTCCTCTTACTTAGGGTAATAGACAGCCTTGAGATTAGCTACACATTAAGTCACTTCTCCAAATCAACTCTCTTCTGGGAAAGGCTCTGTAGCTGTCACAATTAGTTGCTTGTTCAACATCTGTTTCCTTCATTCACCTGTCTTCCTCCCGAGCAGAATCCTGATTTTGTGGAAGATATCTATCCTCGTCTATTCATGTTTCAGGGGACACCCCAGGTACACCTTGGGCCCTAGTCCAGAGGGGAGATCCTGGGATCTAAGCAAATGGCAGCTCTCCCCAACCCCCTCTCCCTCAATGGCTGGTTTAAGCTGGGTTTGTTAGGCTGGTTAGTCTGAGACCGGAGGAGACTGTGCAGATGGCTTCTGGGAAATCTTCTCTCTCATACAGAAATTGTGGGTCTGTGACGCCTGCCACCAGCGTGGGGATGAAGCCAACATTGGGAATGGCTGGACAGAGAGAACCTGGTCTGTTTTGACATTGTGGAGCCACTGAATTAACCAGCTCTGAAGACCTACTCCGAGCCCCTTGTGATGGGAGAGAATATATTTCCATATTATTTAAGCCTGTTTGAGACAAGGTTTTCCCACTAGAGACTAAGGAATCCTGATTAATACAGAAACTCCATGATCAAGATTAGGAATCCTCTATTTAATTGTTTAGTGAAATGGAATCGGGACAGAAGTGACACTGAGGTCCCACGAAGTCCGCTTTGGGCCATTGGCCCACTAACTTACCTGTTTGCATTTAGGGTCAACAGAGGAATGGCAGGTACATTGGACTATAACACATCTATTTAGAAAGGGGCCACCCAACACACATACTAAATGACCCGGACTTGACAGGTCATTGTTTGAATGACTTCCTGTTCATGAATCTTTTTCTGCTCAAGAAGCAAATTTCTCAACTTGCTCTCCCTCCTTTAAAGCCTCTTTGAAAGGAAATTGAATCTCAACATCCATTAGAGCTGGGACACGAGCCATAGGGCATCTTGGGGAAGCATTTAGCAATTGCCTCAGCTGCAGCCAGAGGAACGGCACGTCAGGATTCCTCCTCAGCCCCATCCTTGAACAAGCCTGGGGGCCTGGAATTAGTTTTAACAAACTCCCCAGGCGATCCTGGGATGGACGATCCAGGGACTTACTTTGGGAAGCGCTGATCTAAAACACCAAATCCGCTGTTTCTCCAGATGTAGCCTAGGGTAAAGGAAAGGTGAAGCATTGAAATCAGGGCTTTGTGATTCTTAGCTGCCTGACCTGGCCTAACTCAATCTATTTTTTCATATGTAAAATAGGACTAACAATACTTGGTCCCTCCACTGACTGTCCTGAGCCTGAAATACTGAAATCTCCACATTCACACTTGGTCTCAACCGCTTTGCTTCTGGTTGCATTGATTCTGTAGGCTCTTTGGGACCAGGGCTTCATCCCCTCACCCACAGGCCACAGGCTGTGCCAGCATCTGATCCCTCAGGTGGGTCCAGGCCTTCTGCAATAAATCCATCCAGCTTTTCCCTTCCTGCACACCTTCTGTTTGGTGCACACCTAGCCAACCCGGGCCCACCTCTTAGTAAAGCAGCCTTAGGTTTCTGAACATACAGTTCATAACAATTAAAATGAGGAAAAGGGACTCTCCTACTTAGCGACTAGCACACCAGCCGCTTCCCTCCTTTGCAGTAAAGATGAAGAGAGGAAGGAAGGAGAGGAAGGAGAATGGCAACAATCAACCTCCAGCGGACTGCCAGGCAATTCTTCCTCCAACACACACTTTCCTGAGCACTGACTATGCACCAGATGCTGGCCAATGGCTCCAAAGAGGCCTCTGGCCCCAGCCGCCCTCCCCCACCCTTCGGCTCGTGGGAATGTACTGACAGCCAGAGTCTGGGGAAGAATGTCAGAAGTTGCCCTTGGCCTGGATTTCCCTTCTTCTCCTCCCTACCTGAGATCCTCTCCCCCGCAGCCTACAGGCACCAGGCGGTGACCTTATGCTGCCTCCTGGTTTGGGGCCCTGCTTTGTCCTCTTCTTCCCTGAGGGCCCTGACTGTTTGGGGGTGCGCATTAGTGGGACAAACCGCACTTCTCAGCCACTGCACACTGGTGTGTCGTCAGCAGTCGTGTCCTGCTCCAAGTAGTGGAAGACAGAACTTGTTTGAAGCCTGCAAATACCTCAGGCTTTAATGTGTCCATTAGAGCTGACTCAAGGGTATTTCTGCCTTCAAGTCCCTGTCAATCATTTGCGTTTCATCCCGGTCCCACAAGCGGACTCAGGGACAGCTACCCATCTGCCATGGGAGACCCTTGTGGGCAGCCGGACGGATGCCGCCTTACGTTCCCCTTCCTCCAGTCCTCAAGGGAAGGAGAAAAACCCTTTCTATCTTGGTGATAATTAATGTAGACAAGAATGATGATGTTGGCCTTCAGCCCTCCCCCAGGTCACCTCCATTCTCAGCCTGTCCCGATCAGGGTGACCCCTGTCCTTAAGTCTCAATGTCTACTTCATGAGGCAGGCATTGTCATACCCATTGTACAGCGGAGATTTGCCAAATAAAGGCAGAGAGCTGTAATTAGGACTTAAACTCAAGTCTGACTCTGGCAATGACCGTGTTACTTACTGTCTATCAATCTCTGTCTGGCTCATCACCTGGCTCAGTCTTTGCCCTCTCCTAGCATGGCTCGTCACCTGGCACAAACACCATTCCCAATAAATGTGGATCTTGGAGTGTTGAAGGAAAGCAAACTGGCCATCTGAAGAAATTTAGACTTTGGTATCACTTTCTGAAGGGCGTCTTTATACTTTAAAAAGGTGGAGATGTTGCCCGGTGCCCCTCCCTGCCCCTCTTCCCTGCCCCAGCGGGCACAAGCGGACCCAGCGATAGTTCTCCTTCGCCCTCTCGGGAGCCAAGTGCCCCACCTTAGCCCAGTGGGGCCCCGGTGAGAGGTTATCTAGGCTATCTCGCTTCTCCGGGGTTCTCAGCAGCTGTAGGACTCATGCTCTCACTTGCGGGGAATGTGAGCCGCGAGTGTCCTTGCGCCCCGCCCGGTGCGAGCTGCAGGTGTAGGGCAGGGAGCGGGCTCCGCGCGGCCGCACCCGCAGCCTCTTCCTGGAGTGCGGCTCCTTCCGGTCCGCAAGGTGCTTACCAAAGGTCACCGCCTATCTTTAGCCGCTGTGACTTCAGCAAGGGACGCCTGCCAACTGTGTCTTCCTGCCGTCTCAAGCCGCTTCTATATGTCATCTGACGGCTGGAAGCCAAGAGCCTCCGCGTCCGTCTGCTTAGGATTTCCTCCTCCGTCAAAGTCAGAAACCAACCAACGGGCTTGGGCCAAGCACGCGGGTTGCAGAGGGAGGAAATGCCACCGCCGGGTTTCCCTGAGGACTCCAGCACGTACTTTTCAGCATCCTCCAACCAACACACTGCTGAGAACTCTTTCCTCCTATTCCTTCAGAGCCGCTCAGCAGGGTGAAGGGCCCATCCTTCCAATCATTCACTCATTCACTCATTCATCTGCCGGGCGTTTGTTCATTCTCTGCCAATTCCAAGAGCATCCGTTCCCATCTTTTAAACAACAAACATTTAGGTCAGGCTCTTGGTTCCAGAATTTCCACTGAGTCACCACTGTGAAGCCGGCAGCGAGGGTGTCTGTTCAGTTCTCTAGATCGACTTCCCTGAGTTTGGCTTCCCGCTTTGGCCATTTGACCTTGACCTGATTGATTTCACAGGAGCCTGCTGGAATTAGGCAGGAAACAGAAGGCTCCAAGGGGGAAGGTGGCTTAGCTTCAGAAGAACTGCCCAGGGTGTGCGGCTGGAGGAGGTTTGCCTCTGAATGTGAGTCTTTGTCCTCTCCTAGCATGGCTCAGGGCAGGACTGAGAGTGCATGCCTGGCCCGGTGGCCCCACGAAGGCAGGAGGCTAACAGGTTACCAGGACTTTTGGCTGGAAGCAGGAGTCGCTGGTGTGTGGCCTTCAGGCGTGGCTCCCACACCTGCTGCTAGCTCACTCGGAATTCTTTTCTGGACTTGAAGATCTGTGAGCAAAAGGAGAAAACACATAATTCTGTTCTTCTGTTTCTCTAGCATAAACATCCTTTTTCTTGGGTTCTTTTTTGGGAGCAAAACAAAATGGAGAGGAAAGGAAGCCAAAAGCAGCAACACCCAGGGCTAAATTGTAGGCCTGAAAAAAACAAACAGGGAAGTCTGTGCAGCTACCTCTGTGATGGCTGTTTGATTTTGAGCAAGTTACTTCACTTCTCTGGGCCTCATGCTACTCAGAAGATTCATCAGTGCTGTAGTAAGGAACAGCTGTGTGTGTGTGTGTGTGTGTGTGTGTGTGTGTGTGTGTGTCTGTGTGTGTCTGTGTTCCTTGATTTATATATTCCTTATATTTCTGAGCCTGCTTACACTAACAACATAAAAAGCCCTAAAGGTACTCAATAATGCTGTCCCACCATGCTGTGGGCAGTACTGTGGTATTGTATTCAACGAGCCAAGGTTGCTATTAGTTTCTGTTTTTCCAGAAAGTTAACAGGAAACACAGAGTTCTATTGTTAGGTGAACCTTCTCCTTTTCCAGGGGGCAAATTCTTCAGGCACATACCCAGCAGAAGGCATCAAGTCCCTGGCTTTGCCCGTGGAGATACCAGCACCCTTTGGGATAGCTCCCAGAATTGTTTTTCTCTCTCTGTTCCCCAGCAAGAGGAGAGAGGAGGGTTTCTTACTCAGCAACCAACAGAAATGAGGCAAATAAGAGATTCTTCAAAAAAAAAAAAAAATAGACTCCCACTTTCCAGGAAGAAACATTATTTGAAACTTGCCATTCAACTATCTGCTTTCCATCTGGATTCAGGTACCACGAATATGAAAGAGCCAAGGCAGGTGTAAGCAGGAGAAGAAAGACAAACAGGGAAGGCTCAAACATTAGAATATGCAGATCAGATAGCACTAAGTAAGATTTACTCCTGAATGCCAGCAAGCAGGACAACAGTATGGTAAATACATATCTTGCCAAGAAGCACAACGTGTCTTATGTCTTATGGATATTATTTCATTCTTCACAGATCAGCGTATTCTCGGTTGAGTGTGGAGATGAGGAGGAGAGCATGTAACAGTCCCCTCGGAGTTTTCCAAACCTCACACACTAGTCACCTGTTTCCTTACACTTTTGCAGAGATTTTGGTGCCCTCCTATGTGAGAGCTGTTGTGCCTTTTAGGGACATTCTCCCAAAGATAACCCGTGGTACTTTCATACTATTAATGGATCAAAGCATAGAAAAATGAGATTCTGACACTTCCCACCGATCAAGCTCTGCCCCAGGCCAGACCCCAGCCCCGTGGTGGAGCCTTGACACCAACCCCCAGGCTCACCAGTCTTTATGAATTTGATCCTTTTCATTTAATTAAAAGAAATCGTTTAAACGTACAGGGAACATTAAGTCATTGGTAGCCATGGGAGACCAGGAGGTCATGGAAAATTGATATCTACTGATAATCCCCAAACCTCAATTGGATCAGTGATTTTTAACTCCCCCTCCAAAGGGGTTTTTATTGGAGCTGCTAATAATGTCGCTGCTTTGGCTGGTTTACGCCCTATCTCTTATCCTTGTCTCAGTCCATCTCCCAGTGGAAGTGCTAAGTATTGAAAAGACCCATGGGCAGACAGCCAGTGAAGGAAGTAGTTCAATATCCCACAGCACAGAATAATTGAGTTGCTATATACGTGTGTGCCATTTCAAGTACAACTAACACCAAAAAAATCCAGATCTTAAAATCTACAAATAAGTGCATGATGAGTACTACAAACATGTGTGTATTACAAACAGATGTTTGCTTCATAGACAGACTCACCATGAGATTCCCAAGGCCAATGGTTATTAATTTCTGTAGGTTCTCGGACTCTTCTGAGAAATTAAAGAAAGCTATGGATCCTTTCCTCAGAAAATTGCATTCACACATATATGCACAAAATTTCACTTACAGTGTTGGGGGTTTCACAGAACTGCTCAACCGCTTATAGATACAATGAGAAATGTTAGGCTTAGTGTGAAGAATAAATCTTGTTTCTTCTATGCTTACAACCTATAAGAAAGAAAGGTATACCATGTAAGACTGTGTTACGGATTATAATAAAAGACATACAGTGCATCAGTAAAAATGTATACATAATCTAATAACATATATTTAATCAGGTAGGATGGACAGGTATTAACCAAATCTGTCCATCTCAGAGACTATAATATCCTTATAAAAATTACTGCAGGGCGCAGCGCCTGGGTGGCTCAGTCAGTTAAGCATCTGCCTTGGGCTCAGGTCATGGTCCTAGGGTCCTGGGATCGAGCCCTGTGTTGGGCTTCCTGCTCAGGGGAGAGCCTGCTTCTCCCTCTTCTCCCTGATTGTGCTCTCTGTCGCTATCTCTGTCTCTCTCTCTCAAATAAATAAATAAAATCTTAAAAAAATTACTTCAAAAATATATACCTGTTATAAATACCTGAAATCTATTGGGAACTTCTGCATAGCGACATAAGAGGGCAGTGTAAAGATCAATTATTTCTGACAAGAACAGGGTAGTCAAAAATGACATCACAGAGAAGGTGACATTTAAATGGAGCCCTGAGTGTGACTTGAAAAGAATTTTAATAGGTGAGAAGACACAACATTAATGTGTTAGGAATTGTGATCAACAGAAGATGAACCAGCAATAAATATTCTGCCTCTCTGGAACTGAAAGTCATTGGCATTTATCAAAATTTAGAAGCACATCAGATGAATAGGTGATGGGTCTATTTGAAAGGTGTTTTCTCCTGCCTTCGCTCATATTCTTTTAATTTCACCTACAGAAATGTGTTCCCTCCTTGAAAGGGGTCTTTGCAAACCCCATCTGAAATGTTTGTTGGCCCTCCAGGCCTTGGGCAGTGATGGTCTCCCCCTATACCAGGAGATTGAAGTAAAAAGCCAAGTCAACATATGTGCACACGTATGAACAGCCAAAACCTGACCCCAGCCCAGGGAAAGAAGGTTGAGATGTACCAAAAAGTAACCGCAGTTTCAGAGGGACATGATTCCTGGGTCAGGGGCGTCAAAGATGGAGAATTTCACTTTGCAAAAGTGGGTACTAGACAGGCTCAGCCTTTATAGTGTTTTGGACAGAATAGCCTTGCTAAAATTATTTCTTGAATAAGTGAAAATTATAGCTGTAAGGAATTCCCAAAGTTAAACTCTTTACCCTTCGCTTAACAATGGGAACTGGAATTACTTGGTCATCTGCTCTTGTTTTTGTTTTTATCAAAATTCTGTTATGAATATTTAGACCAGGTGTTTTTAAAAATTAGATCTGTTTTAAATTAGAACTGTTTCTGTTTCAAACAAAATCTAATATAAGACTTCTATAAAAAGGGGAAGCTGCTCTGGTTACAGCAGAGTAGCTCAGCAGGAGTGGGAAAGGGAAAGGGAAGCAGGACCCACCACTCAGCCCTCCCCCAATATGGGGGCCATGGACCAGCAGCAGCAGCATCACCTGGGGGCTGATGAGACTTGCAGCATCTCAGGCCTCACCCCAGACCTACTGAGTCAGAATCTGCATTTTTATAAGATCCCATGTGATTCAAATGCACATAAAAGTTTGTAAAGCTCTGCTCTAAGGGAACTTCAGCCTTGTGTTGTACGATGTTTATCAGTGGAAAAGATAGACCAGAGGTTGAGGTTATTTTCATTTTGACATGGAAATAAATCACAGGTGGAATTATTGTCTCTGGAAATTTATGAAGCACAGAGGGACCCCATGATAGATGATTCCCTGCCAAAGATGGGAGTAGGTAAGTCCCTCTGAATACCCTCAGGCCCGGCTGACTTTGCAGGACTCACCAGGAGACACAGTACGTTGCCTCTGGTGCTTAAACTCTGCTGCTGGGCCTCTTTCTTGGTGGTCCCAACCTCCGCATTGGAATCACTGAGCCCATTTCAGAAGCAACAATCTACCACCTCCCCCCAGCCCATAATGGGCAACGACAATGGTACCTTTAAAGATGCTGGCATCCCTGTCACCCATGTATCTCTCTGGGACATCCTGGGGATAAGGCAGATGAGCAAGTTAATAAATCCACTCCAGTAGTCCTATCTCCTTGTGTTTGTATGCTCCTTTTGAATATATTTAAGAATTTCTGGCATCTTCACTTAATTTCTACTGACATTTCTGTCAATTAAACAAGCAAGCAGAATCATCCTCATCCCCAGCTATTCAAGAATCTAAAATCTCAAATAGGTGTCCCCATATTGATAAATTTTACCCCAAAATCACAGCGGAAGGTCTAGCTGAGGTCCCTAAAGCTAAAATAGTTCTAGGCACCCCACCAAGGTTCTACTTGATTCATATCACCAAACAAACAAACAACCCCCCCCCGCCCAACTAACCAACACAACCAAGACACAAGCCAACAAAACTTTTTAGCCTGATGGTGAGAGGCCTTCTGACTGACACAGAGGACTCACATCACTATTAGGGAGTCATGGCCTCTTACCCATTCCCGGGGGCAGTTCAGAGACACAAAAAAAGGGTCCCAGAGCATGGAGACTCTTGTCTCATTTGAAGAAAAATTCTGCAAAAGCACCAGGAGGGCACAGTATTCATCTTTCCTGTGGCCATCTTGAAAAGGGGACTCTGGGCATTATGAAATTAACTATCCTGTCACTGAATTCTGGCTCTAGGCTAATGTGGATGCCTGGGGGCCAGGAATGCCCCTGTGGTTTACCAGATAGATGGGGACTTACAAAGTTTACCCAATAAAATGTTTCAGATCAAGTATGTACTACTGAGTTCTCAATGCATTCTTGAAGTCATCTGTAGTTATTGTCCTAGTGCCTGGGCTGTGTATTTGAAATAGGCATTGTGTCTCTGACCTGAGGAGTCAGGGTTATTACAGCAGGAAGACCCAAGTGGAAGCCCATGGAACTACCCCTCCTCCAACTAAAACAATCAATCAAAGGCAAGATATCATCCAAGGGGAAGTTTCAAAGAAGATTACCACTTGAAAAATGCAGGAGTGAGGATTCCTATCACACCCCCTTTCAAATCACTGTTGGCCTGTGTAGAAGACAGATATAGGCCTTGGAGAACAACAGTGGGCCATTGTAAAATCAATCAAATGGGGATTTTAATTGCAGATGCTATTCCAGATATAGACTATTTATTGGAGCAAATCAATTTAACTGCTAGAACCTGGTATATAGCTATTATTGATCCAGAAAACACTTCTTTTTACCATAAGCAGAGAATACCGAAACCATTTTTATTTCACCTAGCAAAGATAATAATACACTTTCACTGCCTTTCTCAAGACTACATCCCTTCTGTGCCTCTGTGTCATGTTTTATCTGCAGAATACTTCACCACTGATCCACTACATTGATTATATAATGCTGATAGGACAGCCAGAAATAGCAGGTACCTGGATACCTTGATATGATATATGTGTATTGGAAAGTGGGAGATAAGCTCCATAAAAATGTTAGAATATGGTGGTTTAGTCAAGTTTCTAATGTATGATGTAGCCTTCTGGGGCATGATAGGATATCACCTTTGAAATATGAAATACAAGTTCTGTGTTTTGCATCCCCATCATTAATAAAGAGGTGTAAAGTTTGGTGAGTATATTTATGTTATGAAAATAACTTATTCCAAATATAGTTGTACTAATCCAACTAAGGTATTGGGTAACCACAAGGCTGCCAGTTTCAAGTGGGGAAGAGAAGTTTTTTCCAACTGGTTAATGCTACAGTACAAACAGCTTCGTCACTTGGAACTTCTGGTACAGTATCTCAGAATGTCTGTAATAGAACACTGCTACATCAAGCCTGTAGCAAGACCTGGTGGAGGAAGGTATCACAGGACCCTCTAGTTTAGAATAAATCCATGTCTTTGAGAAGCAGCTTTTGGCTTCCTGCTAGTACCTTTTAGAGTCTGAATGCACATGAAACTTCAGCTGCACATCATGAACTTGCTTTGACCTATGAATCCACCAGTCAGTCATGTCCAAAAGTACTTTGTCATCAGTAGCAGTGACATATCCAAATTGTACCTGAGCTAGTCCTGAAAGTATAAGTAATTTGCATTCACAAATGGTATCTTATCCCATGGCATCTGGTCCTGCAGTATCCTCCCCCCTCTTTCAACCTACACCTATGGCCTCATGTGATATAACATAGGACCAGATGACTGAGGAGGAAAACTCAAGCTTAGTTCTGCATGATGTGTGGATTCCAGTCAGAGGAGGACCATTGTAACATGATATCCCCAGTTAGAGATGGCCCTGAAACACAGTGGAAGAGAAGTTGTCTCAAGGGCAGAATTTTGGGAGGTGCATCTGATTTCCACTTTACCTGAAAGGAAAGGTGGTTGGATATGCAGATCTACGCTAGTTTGTAAGCAGTGCCTGAATGCTTAGCCAGATGGTCAAGGACATGGAAAGCTCAAAATAAGAGAATTACTGACAAAGAATGTTGGGACAAATACTTGTGGATAGAACTCTCAGAAGGCTCCCAGAGCATGGAGACTCTTGTCTCATGTGATAGGAGACCCTTCAGCAGAGATAGGTAGGTTGGCCCAGTCTGTGGACCCCATTCAGCCTTTCTCCAGTCACCCATTCCTGGGAAGAACAGCCAGTCACCTGGCAACAGGTTGATAATATTAGATCCCTTTCATGATGGAGGAACAAAGGTTTCTTCCTCTTGAAAATAGATACTTTCAAAATATGAGCTTGCTTTTCCAACCTTTCTTTACTTCTTCTGAAGACATCATCAGTGGGTTTATTGAATTATGTTTCATCTGGTATTCCACTCAACTTTGCTTCTGACCAAGAAATTTCAGTTCACACCAAAAGAGGAGAGCCTGTGGCTTTTCCCAAGGAATTCACCGGTCTTACTTTGTTGCTCAGCACCCAGAAGCAGCAAGTCTTAAAGAATGTAGAATGGTCTATGGAAGACTCAGAGCATCAAGTGAGAGACGACACTCTGTGAGCTGCATTGCTGCCCCAAGGGAGTTAGGATGTGTCTTGAACCATCGATCAATAGAGCCAGAATACTGTAAGTGGGACAGCAAACCCCACTGTTACTCTTAAAGACCATTTGCAAGGGAGTCATATAAATCCACCAGATCTCAGACCCCTCACACATAAAGGTTTCCATCAATCTACAGGTAAAGAATCCCAATAAACTGATTGAAGGCTCTGACTGAAGGCAAAAAAAAAAAAAAAAAAAGGTGAAAGGTCAGTAGAGGAATTTATACATACCAACTGTGGCCTTCTGGCCCATTGTAAAAACGAATGTTATAGTAACTACTCATGTAAGTTTTATTTGTTTCTCTGATAGGTATGGACTAACTAACTGTATGCATACTAACCAACTTTCGTTTTCCCTTCACTCTTGCCTCTGCTCTTTTACATAGAGTATATTGTCAGTTGTTTACTGTGTACTTTGATATTTGGGTTTTGTGAAATTAAAAAAGGATTGGAATTGAACTGGTGAAGGAGAGAACATCACCAGATGCCAAAGGCTGTCAAGAGAGGAGTTGGGGCTCTTCTTTTGAGGAAAGGATGAGCACGTTTGTATATGAATAGTTGCATTATGTGAGGGAGGCATGTTACTACTCTTGTTGGTAAGAAGTTCACAGAAGGGATGGTATATGTGGATGTTGAGTTGCCCAAGAGAAGGACTGCAATGGGTACCACAGACCAGTTCTCTCAGCATCCATTCCAGCTTCCTGGAGGTGTGCCAACCCATGCTGCAAAGGCCAGAGAGATAAAAGTTGCATTTCCCATTATTGCATTGCCACTAGGATTTGTCAATTTGATGCATTCAGGCCAGACTTGAATTGGAAACTGAGAGGAGTAGAAAGAGAGGCAGGTGTGAAGCACCCATTTGGGATATAGATCTTGGCAGATCTTATTACCAGCAACCTGCTTGGGCAGTTCCCTTCAGTTTTCCTGGTTGTTGCTGGGGCCAGCATTCTGATCCTTCGCCTTCTGCTGCCCCAGTGGCAAAGCTTCCATTCACGGCAGAAGCTACAAATGTGAGTTTGGGGGCCGAGAGTTGTTGAGACTTCCACATAGAGCCCTAGCATCCGTGTAAACATCTACGTCCTGGTACCAAATCCATTTCTGCTTAAGCTAGCTAAAGAGGTTTCCTCTCTCTATCATGAGCCCTGGCTGATACTCTGGGAGGGGGTCACTGTTGACAGTAGAAGCTCCAGAAACATAAAAACTGATTTCTATTCATTTAGGCACCATGGACTATTTATGGACACTTATGAGAAATAAAAAGAATATACCAATTGTAGAAGCCTATTATGTAAAGGGCATTTTTCAAAAGGCTTTGGAAAATATATCCGTCTAGTGAGTCATTATGACCCTTCACCTCTGAAAACAATTGTATGTTAGGGCTCAAAACACACACTGTATTTGTATTAAACAATGTGAAATCACTACAAATATAAATGTGCCCTCATAGCTGAGAGGCAGCATGCCCAGTGGTTTGTGTGCTAGAGCAGGTGGCCTGGGTTCAAATAGTGTGTCTACTGCTTGCCAGCTATGGGATGTTAAGCAAGTTGCTTACCCTCCTTGGGCTTTATTTTCTTCTTCTGTAAATTGGGGATAATTATAACCCTGCATCACAGGGGTGCTGTGAAGGTAAACTGAATTAGTGTATGTAAAATGCTTGATGCAGTGTCTGGGGACTAGTAAATACTCCACACGTTTGTTGTTTATTATTATTATTATTACTATTATACATTAACATGTTGGTTTCTGGACTTAACAATAAAAGGAAAATGCAGAAAATATGAGGACAGAAAGAAAAAGATATACTACACTTTGTTGGAGACAGTACAATACTTTAAGGTGTTAAATGTCCCCTAGACATGATTCCTTATAGAAGTACCTGATATCGTGTTGTCAGCCCTCAAGGCTGCAGTGCCTAAGGGAATGCCACTTCATGGAGAATTTGTTATTTCCATGACATGCTGCTGCAGCCAGGAAGTTCTCTGCCCAGAATCAGCATACCTGTGGGTGAGGCCTGCCTCTACCACTGCCATCTACTCACTGTGTGTGTCACACACTGGACTTCAGTTCTAGTCTCTACTGAGTGAATCTATTATCTGGAAATAGTAAGCCCTTCCAAACCACCCCCAGGGATGTCATCAGGCTGGATGTAATTATGGGTGTGAACACCTTCTCTGAGACTTCAAAGGACATGTGAGAATAAGGGGTATCCCTGATGCTTATGGCCATCGATCAGTGCTGGTCTATGTCTGCACTGTCGAATACAGTACCCACCAGCATTATTGGCTATTGAGTACTTGCAATGTGGCTGGTATGACTGAGGCACTGATTTTTACATTTTATCTATTTTTAATTGGTTTAGATTTAATTAGCCAAATGTGGCACATGACAGAACATTGGACCTCAGAGCTCTAGACTGTTAGCTCCAAAAAGTCAGGAACTGTGTCTATCTTCTTCCGCACTATGGCCAGGGTGCTCAGGTATCTGGTCATTGCACCCTCCCCAAATAATGTGTCAATTAAATTAATGTTCAAATGACAAAAAGGCTGCCTGCCATCATTTCCATATATGTGAGAAGTTGATGGTTCTGTTTCTGTCAGTATTGCCCAGAATGAAGGTAACTTCTCAGGGCAGTGTAGCACAGATGGGAAAGGGGAGAAGGGCAGATGTTACTTCTACTCCAACGAATCCTATCTCATCCCATCTGTGAGTGAGAATTCACAGGGGTCATTACAAGGTCACATGTAGGACCTGGCAAGTCAACTCTGGAGAATGACTTTGTAGAGTATAATGTCAGTGCTCTGTCTGATCTCACTGGATCCATTTCGGAAGGCACCCCCACCCCACTTTAGTGTGCTTTTGCTTCAAAAGCCAACACCTACAGCTCTTCTTGGCAGGACTGACCTCAGATTCCTTTGTTCCACCCTACAGCACACACAGAGCTAGAAGTACCTAAAAACCCACAGGCATTTCTCACCATTGAACGAAGGCTACGCAAGCATGAAGGCTCAGCTCCCTTGCTGTGGGTTGGGAGACTGTGAGGTGAACCTACATTCCAGGGTTCCCTGCAGGATTGGGCTGAAGCTGCACTGAGTAGACTTTGCGTGAAAGTGCTTCCTGTCTGGCTTCCTCCCATTCCTGGTTTTGCTGCCTCTATTCCCTTACTGCTCTCCCTGGGAACCCTTCCTTACAAATGGGTTGCACACAAATCCACCTCCAGAGATCTACTCTGGGGAACCTGACATAAGACACTCTGCTAAACAAAGTCAAAAAAGGCTAAGTAATTAATAAGATTACCAATTTGCTAACTGAGTCTACAAGTGATATCTCAAGGCATAGCTCTTAACCACTGGAAAGTACTCTCAGGAAACCAAGTTGAAGTTTAAATGTCACTGGATGAATCAGAGCAGAGTGTGGGAGGATTTCCAGTGATGTTTCCATTTATACCAGGTACCCTGGTAGCTGACCAGTCATAAGGAGAGAAATATTATCCTGGAGAGAAGGTACTAGAACCAGCCTCCTTCTCCCTAGGCAGAGACACACAGACACATTCTTTGGCTCCCTTCAGGATATGTGCCTAGAAGACCCCACCCTCTGCATTGGATGACACAATGGGATGTTAGGCTGTGACCACACACTTGAACTGCAGCAGTCGGTTCTCTTTCAGTCTCTGCATTCCAGGCACGTTTTCTTAAGGCTACACCCTCATCTCCACGTTAGTCAGGATTCTCTAGAGAAGCAACCAATAGGATATATGGATAGATAGATTGATTTATTTTAAGGAATTGGCTCATGTAATTGTGGGGGCTGGGAAGTCTGAAATTTGCAGAGCAGGCAGCAAGCTGTAGGCCCAAGGAAGAGTTGACATGTAACTCAAGTCTGAAGGCATCTGGAGGCAAAATTCCTCCTTCCTCAAGGGAAGTCTGCTTTTTCTCTTCAGGCATTTAACTGACTGGGGAGACCTACCCACATTTTAAAGGGTAATCTGCCTTACTTAAACTCTGCTGACTTAAATTTTAATCTCACCTAAAAAATAGTGTCTATATGGCAACATTTAGACTGATGTTTGACCAAAACCTAGGTGCCATGGCCAACCAAGCTGACACATAAAATTAATCATCACAGCCACTTTGATTAAATTGTGTTTTGCACTTAGGTTTAGGATGCACTCTGTCCTCCCTTATGGAAATGTGGACAGCTCATTAGTGTTCCTAGCAAAAAGCTGTCACTCCATGTGGTTGATCTCATTCATCTTCTTTTGGGTCTTGTTGACTTCATCTTTCTGACCTGAATCACAAATTTGCAAATTAATATATTAATATATTATCTTATTGATTTGAAATGTTGTCTACCAAAGAAGTTCATTAGAGACTCAGCACTCCAGAATTTTACTGGGGAGTGGTCATGTAGGAATCCTCAGATGGCCATTTGAGTTTTTTAAAAGATGCAAAAGCAATTCAGTGGAGAGAGGGTAGTGTTTCAACACATGGTACTTAAAAATTGGACATCCATAAAAACAACATGAACACTCAACTAATCTCATGTCTTATATAAAAGTTAACTAGACTTCTGGTTTCTACTCCAACATGGAAAGAGTTTAGAAGTCATCACTCTCACCCTACAACAAGAAAAAAGTTGAGCAAACTGAAAATCCACAACTCTTCTGAAATCCATCAGAGAGGAATTGGGATCACAGAGCAAACTGTTGCCCCAAAACTGGAGAGACAGGTAAATACAGATCATAGCTTAAATATAGAGAATTATAGCTTACTGGAAGCAGAAGCCACTGGAGCAAGTAACTAATGGACACAAAAACTTAAATGGTAATTGACTAATTGCTTGAGGCTGAGTGTGGACTAGCTTGAGATCCAAAAACTCCTGGGGGCCTTTGGTGGTGGGAGGTGGTGATGTCCACACTTTCATGAATTTTCCTTCTAAAAGCCTCACCAGGTTCTCAGAGAAGAGGAAAACTAACCATTGCTAAATATGCCTGGAGAGATCTCTTCTTAACAAAGGGCTTCCCTCAAAGGAAACTACTTTACTAGAGACTTAACAAATGTGGGGGAAAGGAAATATCCAACTCCAGCCCCTCTAGCCTTCCTGTCTCACCTCAGACAAAATAAAAAGCTGAAAAGCACTTGTGAAGGTCACAGCCCAAGGGCACAGGCTCACTGAAAGACTGAGTCCTAGTCATAGGACCCACCACACCTTACTACCAAACTGACAGGCTCCTGTATATTAACAGGGAATTACAGCTGAAAGAACTGTAAGGCTAAGACTCTATTTAAGAAGGAGTCTCTAGGAAAACTCCAAAACAACAGAAGGAAATGCAAAACAAGAACACTAGAGGAAATTGAAGACTTGGGTAGCTACAGGTAAACTACATTAAACACAAAATAACTCCTAGCCAGATAAACATAAAATTTTACATTAAAGACCTTTTGCCTCAGTTTCTATTGCCAATATATCATGTCTAGTTTTCAAAATAAAATTACAAGCATGCTAAAAGATTTTTTTTTAAGTCTAAGAGACAAAGCAAGCATCAGAACCAGATTTAGATATGACACTAATTTTGGAATTATCACACCAGGAATTTAAAATAACTGAATAATATGCTACAGACTCTGATGGAGAAAAGTGGACAACATGCAAGAACAGATGGTTAATGTAAACAAAGAGAAATAAACCCAAAAGTAAATGCTAAAAGTAAAAAATACAGTCACAGAAATGAAGAATGCCTTTATTGGGCACATTCGTACACTGGACATAGCCAAGGAAAGAATCAGTGAGCTTTAAGCTATGTCAGTAGAAATTTCCAAAACTGAAATGCAGAGAGAAAAAAATAATTAAAACAAAAAGAACATAATATGCAGTAACTGTGGGACAATTACAAATTATAATTGTGTTAACATACACATAATGAGAATACCAGAAGAAGAAAAAGAGGAATGAGCAGAAGAAATATTTGAAGTAATAAAGGTGGAGAATTTTCAAAAAATAATTACAGAAACCAAACTATGGATGCAAAGGTCAGAGAACACCAATCAAGATAAATACAAAGAATCTATTTCTAGGCATAGCATATTCAGACTGTAGAGAAACAAAAACAAAGAGAAAATCTTGAAAGAATCCAGGGTTGGGGTAGGAGGAGACATTTTACCTATAGAAGAACAAAGAAAAGAATTACATCAGACTTCTCTTCAGACATTTTACACAGTTGACATGATTGTCTAAATAGAGTATCTGAAAGAATTGACAAAAATACCTCTGGTACGAGTACAAGATTATAGCAAGGTTGTAGGATACAAAGTTAATATACAAAAGTCAATTGCTTTCCTATATACCAGCAACGAACAAGTAGAATTTGAAATTTAAAACATGATACCATTTACATTAACACCCTCCAAAATAAAATGTTTCTTTATAAATCTAACAAAACATGTACAAGATCTATATGAGGGAAACTACAAAACTCTGATGAGCAATTTCAAAGTAGAAATAAATGGAGAGATATCCCTAAATGGAGAAATATCCTATAAATGGAGAGATATCTCATGTTCATGGATAGAAAGACTCAATACTGTCAAGATATCAGTTCTTCCCAACTTGATCTATAGATTCAATGCAATCCCAATCAAAATCCTAGCAAATTACTTTGTGGATATTGAGGAACTGACCCTAATGTTTATATGGAGAGGGAACAGACCCAGAATAGCCAACACAACATTGAAAGAGAAGAACAAAGTTGGAGGAGTGACACTATCTGACTTCAAGACTTACTATAAAGCTGCAGTAATCAAGACAATGTGGAATTGGTGAAAGAATAGACAAATAGATCAATGGAACAGAATAAAGAACACAGAAAGAAACCCACACAAATAGTCAACTGATCTTTGACAAAGCTGCAAAGGCAGTACAATAGAGCAAAGATAGTCTTTTCCACAAATGGTGCTGGAACAACTGAATATTCACAGGCAAAAAAAAAAAAAAAAAAAAAAAAATCTAGACACAGACCTTTACACTCCCTTTACAAAATATTAACTCAAAATCCCATACCTAAATGTAAACTTTAAAACTATAAAACTCCTAGAACATAAAATAGGTGAAAACCTAGATGACCTCAGGTATAGCAATGACTTTTTAAATACAATAGTGAAGGTACGATCCATGAAAGGAAGAAGTGATAAGCTAGATTTTGTTAAAATTAAAGAGAAAATGTCAAGAGAACAAGAAGGCAAGCCACAGACTGACAGAAAATGTTTACAAAAGACGCATTTGATAAAGCACTGCTTTCCAAATATACAAAGAACTCTTAAAATTCAACAATAAGTAAACAAACAAAAATTGGGCAGAAAACCTTAACAGATGTCTCATCAAAGAAGATATACAGATGGCAAATAAACATATGCACACTTCATGTCATCAAGGAAATAAAAATTAAAACAGCAATAAGATACCACTACACACATTAGAATGGCCAAAATCCGGAACATTGACAACCTCACCAAATTCTGGTGAGGATGTGGAGGAACAGGAATTCTGATTCATTGCTAGTGGAAATGCAATATGGTACAGTCATTTTGGAAGGCAATTTGGCAGTTTCTTACAAAATTAAACAAAATGCTACCATATGACCAGCAATAGCACACTTTGGTATCTACCAAAAAAAAGCTTGTGTCCACACAAAAACCTACACAAGCATGTTTAGAACAGCTTTATTCATAATCGCCAAAACCTGGGAGCAACCAAGACGTCCTTTAGTAGGTGGATGAATAAATAGACTGTGCTGTGCTACATCCAGACAATGAAATATTATTCAGCACTATGAGCTGTGAAACCATGAAAAGACATAAAAGTCCCTAAATGTATATTAGTTAGTGAAAGAAGCCAATCTAAAAGGGCTACATACTGCATAACTCTAACTCTATGACATTCTGGAAACAGTGAAAAGATCAATGGTTGCCAGGGGTTCATGATGGGTAGTGAGGAGAAGAGATGAATAGGTGGAACACTGCAGATTTTTAGAGCAGTAGAAATACTCTATATGATAGCATAATGATGGATATATATCATTATACATTTGTGCAAATCCATAGAATGTACAACACGAAGAGTGAACTGTAATGTAAACTACGGACACTGGGTAATCATGGTGTGTCAATGTAGATTCATCAACTGCAACAAATATAGCACTCTGGGAAGGGATGCTGATAATGGGGGAGGTGATGTATCTGTAAGGGCAAGAGGTATATGGTAAATCTCTGCACCTTCCTCTCAATTTTACTGTGAACCTAAAACTGTTCTAAAAAAATAGTCTTATAAAAAGAACACATTGCCATTTACATTAGCATTAGCTAAAAATGAAATAAGCCTAAATCTATAAAGTATTTATAGGATATATATGAGGCAAACTACAAATCTGTGGTGAAAGGAATTTTAAAAAGATCAAAATGCATGGAAAGATATCCATGTTCATGGATAGGAAGACTCAATATTGTTAAGATGTCAGATCTTCCTAACTTGATCTATAAATTTAATACAATCACTATCAGAATTCCAGCCAGTTATTTTGTGGATGTTGAGAATATAAGTCCAAAGTTAATATGGAGAGGTAAAAGACCCAGAATAGCCAACACAATACTGAAAATAAAAGAAAGTCAGAGGACTAACACTACCTGACTTCAAACTTACTATAAAATGACAGTAATCAAAACAGCATGACATTGGTGAAAGAATGGACAGATGGAGCAGTGGAACAAAATTGAGGGCCACAAAAGAGACCCTCACAAATATAGTCAATTAATCTTCGACAAAGGAGCAAAGGCAAGTCGATGGAGAAAGGATAGTCTTTTTAACAATAATGCAGGAAAACCAGGACATCCATATGTTAAAAAAAAGGGGGGGGTAATAACTAAATGAAAATCCTCCCAAAGTTTGAATTACTGGTATTAGAGGCTTTCCTGAGAGCAAATTTAGAAGGAAGTTGGGCTATGTTTCGGTGGAGGTGGGGGTGGGACATCTGGGAAGACACTGTCATTGGAATGAGAAAGAAATGTAAAGACAGGAGACTGAGGTCTCTGAGAAAGACATTTATCCCATTCTACCAAGGTGCACCTCTCCCTTACCCCTATCTTGGATGACATCTTTCATGAATCCATTAATTCCAGAAAGCCTCACCCTAGAAAGCTCTCCCTGGTACCCTGTTCACCTGGGTGAGCAGGCGAGGCACAGCTCAGCACCACAAGCTGGGAATCCTGATGTTGCATCCCTGGCTGGGATGTGCTGGAAATTCCCCAGACTCCTTCCCTTCCTGGTCTAATGTAAACCCAGAGTGCCTGGCTCCTGCTGAGGAGCCTACAGTACGTTCCTGGGCCCCTCTTGGCCTTCCTGGAACCTCAAGCTGCTCCTCTTGGATCAGGGTCTGCCCACTGGCTCCACATCTGGGTGCCACAAATGGATCTTTGGTATTCAGGTTAATTAATCTCATCAAAGTGTTCCCTTTACCTCAGAGAAGTATTTCTCACATTTGGGTTAGATAGAACATCGGGTCTAGGAGAAAAAGGTAGCACAAAAAAATGTCTATTTATCCACCCACCAACTGCCTTTCCCTCCAGAAACAGCAGGCTGACAGAGATATCACCCGCTGTAATTCTGATTCCTTTAGTCCTGAGGTCATGAATAGTAATATATGCAAATAGGCCCCCCTTCCCCTGCCATTGGTCAATAATCTATTTCCAAATAAAATCTTACCTGGAGGCTTTCTCTCAGCCCCTAGTGAACAAATCGGGGTTCTAAACCTTAATTAAACCCTTATTGTTCTGGGTGGTATCTCTGCAGGCAAGGCTGTCCTTTGAAATTGAGATTCCTTGCACAAACAGCACTCTGTCGTGACACCCCCCACCGTGAGTTTGCTTGTCCAGCTATCTGAGACTAAATTATGCATTTGTCCAGGCTACAGAAGCTAGGAGAGAGTCGGTTTTCCATTTAGTGCCTGTGTCACTCAACTCTTCCTCCACCAGAAATCAACTCCAATTCATTATTTGCATTTAGAGATCACAGGGCCAAAACAAAGTTGTCAGTTTCCCTCCATCCCCTTCTTCTAAAAAATTTGCCTGGAAGCCTTTAGCCGATGTGACAAATGCGAAAAAGCTGGGGGAATGCTTAAGTTTAAAGTTGGTGCTGGCTTTCATCATTGCCTGAATTTTTCCAAGCAGCTTTTGAAGCATGAGGAAATAAGTTTTCTTGAAAGAGTACATTTCCCACAGAGAGGTCACCCTTACACCTTGGATGTTTAAACTCTATAGTCCTGGCTCTACACGCATGTTTCCACAACACTGGGTCCTAGGGCTAGGCCTAGTCTGGGGCGCTTTAACAGCAGAAGGGCTCAAAGTTTGGGGACATTCTTTATATCTATGGTCATATTTCTTTCAAGCCAGATGATCTGGCAAGTTTTGTGTTTCTAATATTGTGACAAGCCCCAAAAGATATTAGAATAAAATGACATTTTGTTAAGGTACTATTTTTAGACTGGGGTGACCGGCACCAGTAGGCTAGGCCCCACACGTTGCCAGGGGGGCCCCACTCTTGCCTTCTCCCAGATGTGTCCTTCCTCACAGGGCCAGGCATCCCAGAAGCAGAGGGGAAAGTTCCACCTGAGGACAAGTTCCCCTTTAATAAAGACTGTGCCCAAGGAGTGACCAAGGAGTGGCTGTTTGCAGGATAGTAGGGGTGGGAAAAATTAGTACATATCCTGGTGAAGCTAAAGGTGCAAAGAGGAAAAGGGATGTGAGCTGCACATCAGGGTAGGATGTCCCTTGATTGGGGGCAGGCCTCTTGACTTCTACCTTTAATGAAATGCCTCTTTTGAAAACAATAAGATCACATGAAATAAAAACTATCAGAAAATGCAGGATAAAGGGCACCTTTAACAGCATGAGGCATTTGTACCAAGGGCACTACCAGATGGATTTAGAGGGACAAGTCCAGGCCAATTCTCCACAAAACTGCAAAGGAGGCCAAGCTGGGCATTGCTATCCTTCCACCTCCTTCCTTACCCTTCCTCTTTCTGAGCTCCTTGGCTATCAGCCACTGCTCTTGTCTGCTTCTCCATCCCTCACCTGACTGTCTGAAGATCCTACGGAAGTGTTAACTGACCACTGAGATATTGACAGAATAGTGTCTTATGATGTGATGTCCTGGCAAACTTTACATTGAGAAAGGAATTCTTGTTCCACCCCAGACTCTAATCAAACTTGTAAAATATATAAATATTAAAGAAGATCATCATCCCACCTTACAAAGGAGTGGAGAGCCTCCCATGGGTCTGGGGAACTGCCTCAGCAGGCCAAGTTCAGGTTGGGGGAACACACACAGATGAAGGTGCAAGGGGGAGGGTACTGGGGGGCTCAGAAGGGGCCTGCTGGAGGGCTGTGACTCACCAGAGGAGAGGGTCCACCAGCACTCAACATGGACGAGGGAGAGGAGCTGGGCAAGCCATACGGGCACCTTCTCTTTCAGAAAACACCATCTGCCTTGATAAAACAAGTAAGAGGATCTGTCAGGTGAGCCCCGGAAGAGGGATCTCCAGGTGGGCTAGAGGAGGAAGGACGTTTTGTGAAAGATGGATCCCCATTCCTCTAAAATGCCTTGCTGCCACTGCCATACTATGGCCCGCTTCCATCTCCCAACCAGGACCAATAAATTTCTCTCTGTTCTCCATAGCACTGTGGCCCCACTCTTAGAATGTTCACACCAGAATCCACCAAATCCCAGGGCTGTGTTTCTCAAAGTGTGGGCTTCAGAAGAGCTGCGTCAAAACTACCTGGGGCCCATCCCAGACTTCCCAAATCAGAAATTCTTGGTGTGAGGCCCAGAAATCTGTGTTAGTAAGCCATCCAGGGGATTCTGATGTGGAGCAGTGGTTTTCTCTAGGGGCAAGGCCCAGCAATTTTAGGGAGCTCCCCAGGTACTTTTTGACACATAGGTCAATTCAGAAAACATGGAAATTAGAGGGAAACAAATAAAGAAAGTCCCATGACTCTATATAAGCTGACTCAGAGATATAGATAGATCATTCTTTGTGCTGATAGCCCCCTTTATAGTCTTGCAAGCCTGATCCCTTCTCACCCTGACCTGCCTTCACTTGTGAGATGCCATCTTTAATACCCTCACTAAAAGAGAGTCCATTTACAGCTTAGACCCTCTGGGTCTACACCAAGAGAGACCAATCCCTT
The DNA here is from genome assembly GCF_003265705.2 of Callorhinus ursinus. NCBI lineage: Eukaryota > Metazoa > Chordata > Mammalia > Carnivora > Otariidae > Callorhinus > Callorhinus ursinus. The sequence continues at coordinate 5,268,148 of NW_027397088.1, forward strand.
GCTTATTCCTAAGAGTGGCCTGCCCTCCTTGTTCTATTATTTTCTGATTATAAGTCTCATTCCAAATAAATGACCCTGAAGATAAAATAGCACTGGGATTTGTTAGATGGAGAAGTAGCTCCTCATGCAATCTTTGTGTGACATCTCTGTAATAACTGTTTTCTAGTTTCTGTATTTGATATTTAGACATCTTGGAGCCTTGGTGACCCTGGAGGGACTACCCCTCCTAGGACTAGCCAATTAGAGATACAAAGACTTCCTCGTGAGTGTGCCTTTCATATACAAACCAACCAGCTGGAGCCCACGCCCCAACCACCTCCTTTATCAGGTTCTCACACTCAAGGCCAATCACCCCTGAGCCAGATACCAGACTACTAGGGACAGCCCCTATGCCCCAGGGCCCCTGAAATTATTCAATCTAGTCAACCCTAAGCCTGTTCACCTTGCGTCACTCATTCCTTCCCACAGAAACCACAAAAGAGGCTCTTGCCACCATAGTTTCTCCCACTCCCTCTGCCTTGAGACCAAGCCTGGTGCTTCTCCATGTGGCCCTGTTGCCATGGCCTGCCCTGCACCCTGGGATCAATGAGTATAACCAGCTATCTCTTCAGTGGCCGACATCTGCTGATCTGTTGACCTACCACACTGAATGATAATAAAGCTTACATTTTATTTTTTATTTATGTATTATTATTTTTTTTTTAAAGCCTCCATTCTAAGGCACTCTATTTTGCATTAGGAAAGAAGTGGGCAGCCCTGGAGACTCTAAGTTTTGGGCTGAGCCCTGAGCTGCCTGGTGTGGGGTGTGGGGAAGGGGTGTGCTCTCCACCACACTGAGAATAGGATTGCATTGCCTGTCTCCTTCAGGATCACAGCCTCCTCTCCCCCAATGACTTCCCTGGAAGATTCTTCCTTCTGTCCCCACAGGACGGAAAGCAGTGCAGGGGCAGTGATTGCATGAGCACTGGCGGGGTGTGGTGGTTAAGTGGACTGATGCTCCACTAATTGCTGTGAAACCTCGGACCATTTACTTAAATCTGTTTGTGTCTCAGTTTGCTCATCTGTAAAATCCACTTCATGTTAGGAATAAAAGAGATAATATACACATGTCTCCCAGAACTATGCACAGCCCATAGGGATGGTCAGTGAATGTTAGCTGGGGGCAAGGTGTACCCAAGCCATGTCCCATTGGCCTCCTGCTCCTCCTCCTCCTTACTAGGAGCCTTTAATTTTAGAGACTTCTAATTTTAGAGACTTCAAGGGGTAAGACACTTCAGTATTACATGTGGGCAGGTAAAAATAGGTTGTCGAGTGATGGTGGTCATGGACCAATTTGGGGGCGCAGAGGGCCACTTGAGATGGCCCCTTGGATGAAAAAGACTCCATCCCCTGCCTGACCCATCTTCCAGCTGTCATTTCTTTTCCAACAGCAGTGGTTCTCAAAGTGTCCCTGGACCAGCAGCATCAGAATCACCTTAGGACTTAATAGAAATGCAAATTCTTGGCACCCCGCAACTGAACCAGCCACTCTGGATTTGAGGTCTGGCAATCTATATTGTAACAGTTCCTGCAGGTGATTCACATGCACACTCAAGCTTGAGAACCACCACTCTATAGGAATCAAATCATCCATATACTGCTGGATCTGGAGCCAGCTTAGGGACTAGGGCAACTTCCCCAAAGGGCTTGGAATTGGATTCCTAAAGCTCAGAACAAATAAAGACAATGTGGCCATATCTGAAACCTGTTGTCCCCAGGTCCACCGAATGTATATTAGCCCTGCAGATGGCGAACATTCCACCTAACATTTCTGTAGCCTGCCACATGTGCTTCAGTTACCCAGTGGCTTCTCGATTTTCAGCCCTCCCTGTAGACAGTCTTCCCCAGCAGCACTCAAACATGCTGAAGCTTCTACCACCAGAGTTATCACTTTTAAATGTACATCACATCCTGTCTTTCCCTGATCAAACTCTCCCGTGGCACCTTATTGCACGTAAAATAGAATGTTCAACTATAAAAACAGACTCTTTGGCCTGGATTTGATGGTTCGTGGGGTGCTTGGACATTTGGTTAAGTGTCATTTTGGGGTATGTCTGCCAAGGTGTTTCTGGAAGAGATCAGCATTTGAATCAGTGGGCTGAGTAGAGCAGATGGCCCTCCCCAACGTGGGTGGGCCTCATTCAATCCGTTGAAGGCCTGAACAACAACAAAAAAGGCAGAGGTAGGAAGAATCATGTCTCTGCTCGGCTGCTTGATCTGGATCATCAGTCTCTCCTGCCTTCAGACTGGGACTTAGAGTACACATTCAACTCTCTTGCTTCTCCCTTTGGACTTGGACTGGAACTATACCACCAGCTTTCCTGGGTCTCCAGCTTGCAGATGGCAGATTATGAAACTTCTTAGCCTCCATAATCAGGTAAGCCAATTCCTTATAATAAATCTCATGTTGGTTCTGTTTCCCTGGAAAACCCTGAAAATACACTGGACACCCAATGTGGACACTTCTTCATCCCAGATACTTTACATGGCAATCACTTTTTAGGCTTCCTGAGCTCTGGGAATTGGAGACACAAATGCCTCTGCTCTTGGATTCTAAATTTATCCAAGTTATTCTATCCCACTCCCCACCCAACACCCTTGGCCCCCTCTCTTGCTTCTCCTCTGCTCTTCATCCTCTCTTCAGTCCAGAAAAATGCATACATGCTTAGGAGGGGAGGAATCACTGGGGAAACAGCAGCTCTTGCTGGTGATGTAGACTTCCAAATCTATCAGCAGTCTTAGGTTTTTGAAGTTGAAAAGGCAAGAATTTTATTCTTGGCATTATGATTCTACTATTTTATCCCTTCTCTGAAAAATGGGTAGCTAGCTGACCGAGTAGGAGGGTATATAGGGAGAAAAGGACACATCAGTTAACATTTCAAAATATCTTTCTCACCTCACAGGTTTAATAATGTAGCTGAAATTAGATCTTTTTTTTAAAAGATCTTATTTATTTATTTGACAGAGAAAGTGTGTGCACACACGCAAAAGCAAGGGGTGCAGGAGAGGGAGAGGCAGGCTCCTCATTGAGCAGGGAGCCCGATTTGAGGCTCCATCTCAGACTGAGCGGAAGGCAGATGCTTAACCGACTGAGCCACTTAGGCGCCCCTAAAATTAGATCTTAGTAGACCTAAATCATAGTTAACTAATGGAAACCATGGTCAAAGGCACAATGTGACAAAATGTTTGAGAGTGGTAGCAATTACCGGGCCAGCCTAGTGGTAGGTCACTCCTATGCAACCCAAATGAAACGAATGCAGCAGATAGAGCCAAATTAATCACAGCTTATGAGACTGTTGATGTCCCCAGTGCCTGAGCTCCCTTTCTTCCATAGTGATAGCATTTTTATTTGACACATGGCAACCCAGAACAAAGACTATACTTTCCAGCCTCCCTTGCAGCTGAAAGTGGTCTTGTTGGTTCTGGCCAGGGGAACAGGAGTGTATGTGCCATGGGGTAGTTTAAAGAAACACTCCCTAGAAACAATGTAAGCATGCACTTTGCCTTCTTCCCACTTTCTGCCTTTTTGGCTGGAATGTGGACGTGATGGTTAGAGCTAGAGCAGCTTTTTGGAACCATAATGTAGAAGCCATATGTTGAGAACGGAGAGTTAGGAAAGCAAGGAGTCTGGGTCCTTGATGATAATGGAACTGAGCACACCAACCTCGGCCTGCCTACATTTACCTGACAGGGAAATAAACTTTTGTTTTGTTTCAAGTCCTGCTACTCTGGATTTTCTGTCTTTTTTAGCCAAACCCAATCTTAAGATACAATTTGGTATCACCAGTCGGATTCTAGAGGTGATTTATTGAAAGCTATGTGGCAAAAGGTGATTAAACTCTCAATACTGCAGGTTGGAAAGCTGGTCATCCCTATTATTTCAATTGCAAAATAGTTGGTGAAATTATCAACTGTGAGCAATGCCATGCTGAGCCACACAGGAGCCTGAAGCAAATGAACTTGCTTCATCTAAAATTTTGATACTTTGTCACAGATTTTTTTTAAATATCTCATTGAAATATTATTTATCTTTATCTTGGTTACTGCAGAGGGGGATGGGTGCCCCTTTAAATTTTGTGCTTGAGGGGAACGCTTCACTCACCTCACCCCAGTCCCAACCCTAGCCATGAGGTTACCCCACATGCCATCCAAGGGTATACCTGTAGGAGAGACTGAGAATACTTATGTGTGTTGGCAACTTCTGGCACTTTCAAGAAAGTCCTACTAGAGAGAAGTAACTCTGATTATAGCTAGCTTATTGGCAGAGGATAACTTTTCAAAGTGAGACTCTTTGTCTGTGGTCTGCCATCGAAATTCACTGAAAGTTCATCACTGAGACTTTCTGAACTGAAACTATCAACTACTTCTACAGCCCAAACTTAGGATATTAAAAGCAGGGATTTCAAAGTGACAGCCTGTGGCCACAAGTTTTTTTAAAAGCAACTTCCTAATTTAGGCTATCTTTCCTGGACAACAGGAACCTTTGCAGCACCAAAGTCAAATTAAGGTTTTTGTCTTCCCATTTATGCCTGTGGCGTCAGGTGGCCTCAAGGAAGCCTCATTCCTGGTGCAAGAGCAGTAGATAGGCAGAGCACAGAGGCTGTTAATTCAGTCTTCAGGTTCAAAACTTTGTGTACACAGATATTCATTTGTGATTATTTGTACAAGAAGCTGATTAAAGCCAAATAGATAGAACGCTTAAACGTTTGAGAACATCGAACTACGAAGAAATCACAAAGCGGGCTGGAAATAGCCTGAATCTTTCAGCAACAATCAGAACTCCAAACTTGGTCCAGCTGAAGCGTGTGCAACCCATACAAGGTCACCTTCATCCAGTGCTCCCCTCAGAGGTCCCTTTACAGGACAACCCACAAGGAAATGCCACCTTCACACAGCCCCCCACCCCCCAGGGCAGACCCGGGTGGCGGGGAGGGGGAATGGGGTGGGAAAAGAGCATGGTGAGCACATGATCACAACCCACAAAGCAGAACGAGGGCTGAAAGGGAAAATGATGCTTCTCTACTCTATGTAGGGTGTCTCCTTGAAAATATAAGTCCAATAAGAGGTCCAAACTTTTGGTTTTGCAATAGAAGGTCATAAGCCTTTTGACCCGTGGGGCTATAAATACTTACTTGCAATATAAACTTCTAAGTCTCTTGCAAGGGGTTACTGGAGACAACCCCAGCAGATAAGAGAAGATTTAATGTTCTTTCTCCTACTTTTTGTATAAATGTGTGAAGTTCAATCTAGACCTGCCATGCATGTGTTACATTAATGCTTACTCACTGTTAAATTGTGTTCTCTCTTTTGTATTGCTATGGAGTGTCTTTTGTTGGCTGGATTGGTTTATTCCCCCAACAGGAGCTGCCAAATGGACTAACCAGGGAACACACTCTCCTAACAGAAGAGAATCTTTCCGCTCTGTCTCCAGGGACTGATACTGGTGCTTCCCATTATTTCTTTATTGAAATTTTTTACTGAAGTTTTTATTGTGATTACCTTGTAATCAACATTGTATATTGGACGTGTTGGCGGGGGAGACATTTTATCTTTGGCTTACAGGTCACCGGTTAAATCTATCATAATATAAGTATTTATCTCTTTTAATTCACTGATATTTTCAATTCTCTGACACTCACAGGAAAACCTAAGTTAACTAATAAAATAACCTAGATAAAGTCAAGATGATTGTGCTGCATCTCGTCACCAGTTTAATATCCAAACCAATTGAAAAAGCTACTTAAACCTTTTAAGATAGCCTCTAAAAAACGCCAAAGTGGATTCTTACTCACAACATGCAGCACACTTGTTAAAATCCTCTTACCTTTCTATTACAGGGTAAACAGAGCAGCAGCCCCCAACTCTAACTTCCTGTGCTGTCCTCACTCTCAATTCCTCCCCATCTCCTTCTTCCTCCCTACCTGATTCTGCTCCAAAGTTTCTGGATCCATTTTTTCCCTTTGTGTAAGTCTTTCTGCTCTTTGAAATAGAAATAAATTTATTTCAAGTTTCTTTCAATTCGGTATCACCATGTTGATCAACACAACAAAAGTCACAGCCCCACAAAGAATTCTTCCTTTAGAAGAGAGGCAGAAAACATCTGCAAATACTCACAAGTTAGTTCTTTTTTTCCCTAGTCAGTCTTTGCTTAAGTTTGGTCAATTTGGGAAATTATAGAGCCCCTGAAAGTCCACCCTAGCTTGAGAAACACCATATTAAAGGTAAAAGGTTATAACTTTAAGCCATTATTTAATACCAACATGACCATGGATGTAAATGTTGCTTCTGAGGTGCTTATCCAAATAATCTAAAACATGTTTACTTTATCATCACCAAAATAAAAATCACAAAATTTAAATATTCTCATTAAGTTCTCTTGAATGACACAGAATATATCTGCATACCTACAGGGGCCTAAAACATTTAATGAAGAAACCCTAGTACAATTTATTTCACACATTTTGAAAGTTTGATCACATTTTTAAGAGTTACAGAAAGGGAAAAACCTCCTCAGGAGTTTTGAATATTAGTTACCTTTCCCATAAAACAGAATTAATGATAGCCACATAGTATTTATTGTTGAATTAAATGAGAAAATGTGTATGGAAATGCTCAGGAAATTTCAAAGCTTGGTGCAAATATAAAGATTTTATGTAATCTGAGTTTACAAGTTCATGGCAGACTAACAGTCAAAGGATTAAAAAAAAAAAAACCTGGAAATCAGCCTCCTATAAGATATACTTTAGAAGAACTAAAAAAAAGAAAAATCACACCAATAATTTCTGGTCCACGGACCAGCTATTTTGCTGTTTGATAAACTTACTAATATAGTAGAGCTTATTGATATTGCTTCTCTGCTAAGTAAAAATATTTTGGGAACAGATGCAGAAAAGATAAATAAATATGTGGGTCTAGTAGAAGAGTTGAAACAAATGTGAAATTAAAGAACATCAAAACAAAGCCAATAATCATCTCTGAGACTACGATGATTCCACATATGCCAATTAAGCATCCCAAGATGCATCAGATCCATTAACTATCACTGGTCAATTCAGAATGCACCAATTCTGGGTACCTGCCAACCTAATGGAGATTTTTGTTTCTCCAAGAGATAATTACAATGTGCTTATCTTGTGTTATGTTCACATTGAGATCAAGTTCATCTGAAAATATACTAATAAGTATCCTGGGACTCACTCAACTTGGAGAACATTTTCCTCTATAAAAATGAGGTACATTCAGGTACAGAAATGATTTCCCTGACTATGGTCCCGATAAACAAATGAAGGCATGCTGAGATGAAACTAAATGGCCCAGTAGCAAACCTGAGTATTTTAGGACACACCTCTAGAATGTTCTTCACACCACTGTGAACAGTAAAACAACAGTTTTACTCTTAATTGTCTTGGTAATCATTTTCATATGGTCTTGAATTCTGTTTTGCTAGTATTTTGTCTAGGATTTTTGCATCAGTATTAATCAGGGATATTGGTCTGTAGGCGTGGCATGAAGCCAAAACCCTGGGTAACAAATTATGATACACTGGTAATATATCAAGGAGATGGAAGGTAAGAATGCAAGGAAGGTAAAATGGGAGACTGCACGTATTGCATGACAAAGGTAGTGGAATCTTCCACGTGGTTTAATCTACTGGATTCTCTTGGAAATTATCCCTCTGGTTCTGTAGATGTCCTGTATATTCACAACAGAATGGCTAAGCCAACAGAATCTGAGATCTTGACTCTCTTTGGTGGATCAAGGATCCTCTAGATTAATGTCCAAATTAGAAGACATGGGCCCAGATAGTGCGTAAGACAATCCACTTGAGATTTGGGGGAAAATATTAGAATTTCTATTTATATCAACTTTAACATTTTTATTGTGGTAAAATATATATAACATAAAATTTACCATTTTAACCATCTTTAAGCAGACAGCTCAGTGTCACTAAGTAACTTTCATTGTTGTGCAACCATCATCACCATCCAGCTCTGGAACATTTTTATCTTCCCAAACTGAAATTCCATCCCCATTAAACACGAACTCCTACATTCCCCTCTCTCCCAGCCTCTGGCAAACACCATTCTTCTTTCTGTCTTTATGAATTTGACTATGCTAGGTAACCCATATAAGTGAAATCATACAATATTTTTCCTTTTGTGGCTGGCTTATTTTACATAGCATAATGTCTTCAAGGTTCATCCATGTTGCAACATGTGTCAGAATTTTCCTTCCTTTTAAGGCTGAATACTATTTCATTGTATATATAAGCGACATTTTGTTTATCCATTCATCTGTTGATGCACACTGGGTTGCTTCCACCTTTTGGTTATTATAGATAGTGCTGCTGTGAACATGGGTGTACAAATATCGGTTTGAGTCCCTGCTTTAATTCTTTGGGGGTATATACCCAGAAGTGGAATTACTAAATCGTATGGTAATTCTATGTTTAATATTTTGAGAAACCACTATACTATCTCCCACTGCAACTTAATCATTTTACATTCTTACCAATAGTGCAGAAGTGTTCAAATTTTGCCACATTCTCATCAATACATTATTTTGTGTGTGTGTGTGTGTGTTTTAAATAATAGCCACACTAATGTGTGAAGTAGTATTTCACTGTGGTTTTGATTTTATTTCCCTAGTTTCTTTTTCATATACCTGCTGGCTATTTGTATATCTTCTCTAGAGAAATATCTGTTCAAGTTCCTTGCCCATTTTAAAACTGGATTATTCGTTTTCTTGTTTGTTAAATTTTAGAAATTCCCTATATATTCTGGATATTAATCTCATCAGATATATGATTAGGAAATATTTCTTCCCATTGTGGATTGCCTTTTCACTCTGTTGTTACTTTCCTTTGATGCACAGAAATTTTTAATTTTTGGTGTATTCCAATTTATCTGTTTTTTTCTTTTACTGCTTGTGCTTTTGGTGTCATAGCCAAGAAATCATTGCCAAATCCCATGTCATAAAGATTTTCCTTATGTTTGCTTCTAAGAGTTTTATAGTCTTCTTCCACATGTTTAGGCCTTTGATCCACTTTGAGTTAATATTTGTGTGTGGAATTTTTGTTTGGAATAAGGTAATGGTCCAACTTTATTTTTTTGCCCACGGGATAGTCAGTTTTCTGGCATCATTTGTTGAAAAGACTGTTCTCAGCCCATTGAATTGTGTTGGCACCCTTGTCAAAATTTATTTTTTATGGTTGAGTAATATTTCATTATATAGATATACCACATCTTCTTTAGCCATTCATCCATGGATGGAAACAGGTTGCTTCTATACCTTGACTATTGTAAATAATGTATCAATAAACATAAAGGTACATATATCTTTTTGAATCAGTGTTTTGTTTTCTTTGGATAAATTCCTAGTAGTAGAGTTACTAGATCATATGGCCATTCTCTTTTTAATTTTTTGAGGAACATCCATGCTGTTTCCCACAGTGGTTGCACCAATTTGCATTCCCACTTATAGTGCACAAGAGTTCCTTTTTCTCCACATCTTTGCCAACACTTGCTATTTCTTGTCTTTTTAATTTTAGCTATTCTGACAAGTGTAAGGTGATATTTCATTGTGGTTTTGATTTGCATTTCCCTCATGATTAAGTGATGTCAAGCATCACTTTAGGATTCTTTAAAACGTAAGATCATGTCTTCTACAAATGGATAATTTTACTTCTTCCTTTCCAATTTGGATGCCTTTTATTTTTCATTCTTGCCTAATTGCTTTAGCTAAGACTTTCAGTATTATGTTGGGTAGAAATGGAGAAAGCAGGCATCTTTGTTTTTTCATGATTTTAGAGAAAATCTTTTCATTTTTCATCATTGAGTATTCTGTTAGCTGTGAAATTTTCATATATGGTCTTTATGTTGAGGTAGATCCTATATCTAGCTTCATATATGGCTTTCATGTTTAGGTACTTTTCCTTCTATTCCCAGTTTGTTGAGTGTTTTTATCATAAAGTAGTGTTGAATTTTGTCAAATGTTTTCTCTGAATCAGTTGAGATGATCATGTGTGTTTATTTTTTCTTTTTTTATTAATGTGGTATATTACATGGACTGAGTTTCACATGTTGAACCATCCTTGCATTCCAGAGGTAAATCCCATTGAGTCATGGGGATAATCATTTTCATAACATCTTGAATTCAGTTTTGCTCATATTTTGTCTAGGATTTTTGCATCAGTATTGATCAGGGATATTGGTCTATATTTTCATTTCTTGTGGTGTTTTTGTCTGGTTTGTTTTCAATGTTGGCCTCATAGAGTGAGTTAGAAAGTGTTCTCTCATCTTCAATTCTTAGGAGAGTTTGAGAAATATTGTTAATTTTTCTTTAATGTTTGATAGAACTTACCAAGGAAACCATCTGATCCTGTGCTTTACTTTGGCAAGAGGTGTTTTTTTTGATTACTGATTCAATCTTCTTACTAGTTACCAGTCTACTTAGATTTTCTGTTTCTTCATGATTTAGTCCTGGTAGGTTGTGTGTCTAGGAATTCATCCTTTTCATCTAATTTATTCAATTTGTTGGTGTATAACTGTTCATAATACACTCTTATAATCCTTTTTATTTCTGCAAAATTAGTAGTAGTATCCCCTTTCATTTCTGATTTTAGTTATTTCATTGTTCTTTTTTCCTTAGTCAGTCTAGTTAAAGATTTGTCAATGTTGTTGATCTTTATGTACAACCAGCTCTTGGTTTTGTTTATTCTTCTAATTGTTTTTCTATTCTCCATTTCATTTATCTCTAATCTTTATTTTTCCTTTCTTCTCCTAGCTTTGCTTTAGTTCATTCTTCTTTTTCAAGTTCCTTAAGATATAAAATTAAGTTGTTGATCTGAGATCTTTCTTTTTAAATGTGTTTACTGCTATAAATTTCCTCTTAGCACTGCTTTTGCTTCATCCCATAAGTTTGAAAATGTTGTGTTTTCATTTTCACTTGTCTCAAGATACATTCTAATTTCCCTTGTGATTTTTTTCTTTCACCCATTGGTTGTTAAGAGTGTGCTGTTTAATTTCCACATACTGAATTTTCTAGTTTTCCTTCTGTTGCTGATACTTAATTTTATTCTATTGTGATTGGAAAACATACTTTGTATAATTTAAATCTTACTAAATTTATTAAGACTTGTTTTATGGCCTAACATATGGCTTATCCTGGAGAAAGTTCCATGTTCCCTTGAAAAACAGTGTATATTCTGCTGTTGTTGTTTGGAATGTTCTGATAAGTCTGCTAGGTCCAATTGGTCTACAGTATTGTTTAAGTCCTCTCTCCTCTTAGTGATTTTCTTCCTGGTTCTGGTTGTTCTACCCATTATTGAATGTAGGGTATTGAAGTCTCCTACTATTATTGTAGAGCTGTTTATTTCTCACTGCAATTCTGTCAATTTTTTCTTCATGTATTTTAGAGTTCTAATGTTTGGTGTATATATAATTATTATATATTCTTAGTGAATTGACCCTTTTATCTTTATATAATGTCCTTCTTTTTCTCTCATAACAATATTTTCCTTAGAGTCTATTTTATCTGATAAATTAGCCACCTCTTCTCTCTTTTGGTAACTATTTGCATGGAATATGTTATTCTGTCTTTTTAATTTCAATCTATATGTGTCCTTAGATCTAAAATGACACTCTTGTAGGCAACAGATAGTTAGACCCTGTTTTTATGGTTTTTTTTTTTTATCATGCTGCCAACTTAAGTCTTTTGATACTGAGTTTAATCCATTTACATTTAAAGTAATTACTGATCAGGAAAGATTAACTTTTGCCATTTTGTTATTTGTTTTCAATGTAAATTATAGCTTTGTATCCTTCATTTCTTCTGTTACTGCCTTATTTAGTGTTTAGCTGATTTTTATAGTGTCAATTTTATTTCCATCTCATTTTCTTTTGTGTATAGTCCATAGATGTTTTCCTTTTGTTTCCCATGGGAACTGCATATAACATTCTAAAATTATAATGATCTATTTTAAATTAATTGATAGCAACTTAACTTCAGTTGAAACAAAAGCTGTACTCCCTTACAGCTCCACTCTCCCTTCCTTTATGTTATTGATATCACAAATTATATCTTTATATATTATGCACCCATTAATCTAGATTTATAATAATTTATATGCCTGTATCTTTTAAATTCTGTAGTAAATAAAAAATAGAAATATAAACTAAAATTATAATAATGGTTTTCATATCTTTCCATGTATTTACCTTTACCAGAGAACTTTATATTTTTGTGTGGTCTCAAGTTGCTGTCTTGCATTTCATCTCTTGTCCTTTCTTTTCAACTTTAAAAACTTCCTTTAGATTTTTTATAGGGCAGGTCTAGTGGTAATTAATTCCTTTAGCTTTTCTTTATCTGGGAATGTCTTAATTTCTCCCTCATTTTTAAAAGATAGTTTTGCCAGATACAGAATTCTCAGTTGACATTTGTTTTTTCTTCCACACTTTATTTTTTTAAATTTTTTAAAGTAATCCCTACACCCAAAATGGGGCTTGAACTAATGACCCCAAGATTAAGAGTTGCATGCTCTAGGGGCACCTGGGTGGCTCAGCTGTTAAGCATCTGACTCTTGATTTCAGCTTGGGCCATGATCTCAGGGTTATGAAATTGAGCCCCATGTCAGGCTTTATACTCAGTGGGGAGTTTGCTTGATATTCTCTCCCTCTCTCTCTCTCTCTTTCACTGCCCCTCCCCCTTCTCTCTCTCCTTCTCTCTCAAGAAAATAAATAAATCTTAAAAAAAAAAAAAGAGTTGCATGCTCTACTGACTAAGCCATCCAGGCCCCCTCTTTCAGCACTGTAAATATATCATCCCACTGCCTTCTGGCATGCAAGATTTCTGCTGACCTATGCTAATTATCAAGACATTTTCTGAACATGAGGATCAGCCCAGAGTGAAAGACTAAGGTCTTATCAGGGTTGTTTTTCTGTGACTCCATCCTCTGTGGACCTGAGTGAGGAGTGGGGGGTGGAGAAATATTTTTTTTCCTACATATACATGACCATTTTTAAATGTCTTGATTTCCCAGAATCTCACCTCCAGTTTGTTCTTGAAGCTTTAGATGTTCTGTTGTATTCTTCTACTTATATCTCTTGCCACAGACATCTGCAGATCTACATTCCTCTTGCAGCTTTCACATGTCCCAGTGTCTCCCATTGCCTTCTCTGGCCTTTCCCAAGCTGTGATTCAAGTCGTGCTACCTTTGCTCATCAAACTCCAAATCAGGCAAAACTGAAATCAGTCCTCTGAGCAGAACTGCAGACAGGTCATAACATGGCAGGTAAGTTTTACTCTTCTCCTTCCATCTCAAGGGAAACAGGAACTGTCTGCTTATTCCTGATCATACTGGTAAGAAGGTGGGTCAAGACAAGTAAAAATGCCATGAAATTCCCTACTGATTTGAGTGTGGCTTTTTAAAGATTGAACTCTTTTTTCTGTTGCTGCAGATCTTTGACTTATTTCCAGAGCTCCTAGAAAGTTATTTTAGCCAGTATGTAGTTTTTGTTTTGTTTTAATATTCCTGTGGGGAAATGAGGGCCTGGAGTTTCCTAGTCTACCATCTTTCTGACATTATTTCCTTGTATTAATTTTCATAAACCTTAGTTTAAAATAGTTTTAGATTTACCCCCAAAGAATAGCAAAGAGAATTTCCATATGCCAGTTTTGGTTCTCTGACATCACAAAGGTATGTTTGGATCTGGATACTAAAGGAAGTGATGTGGAAAGATTGAAGGAATAGTTAGAGAAAGGGAAGGAGGCACAAAATGCTACAGCAATAAACAAACTCAAATTCTCAGTAGCTTTAAATAATAAAGGTTTATTTAAGTCAGCAGGAGCACTCTGTCCATCACTAATGAGAACTCATGGTCCCAGATGACAGGGAAGCCATCATCTCAAATGTTGCTGGTCATCACACAGGGAGAAGAGCAATAAGGCATTTCATCATAAAGCTTATTTTGGCCATTTCACTGGCCAAGGAAAATCTTGTGGCCATGCCTAACTTCTGTGGAAGAAGAAAGTTCAATTCTACCATGTCAAAAGAGCCAGAAATATTAGAGTTGGAGCTATTGGTAATGACAGGGTCTGGGGTATGTGCTTGGGAGTATAAAGAAAAGATAGGGTGGAGGAAAATGGCAATTGAGAGAGAGCCAAGGAAATGGGAGTTTAGAGTGTGGAACAGATTATGTGCATATTGAAATCATTAAGAATGAAGACAAAGGGAATGTTGAATAAAATGACAGAAAACCAGGAGCTAAAATTAATTAGAAATAAGGTGAAGTAAACTAAAAGGTCAGCAGACAGCTGTAACCACGAGGGCTAGAAGAGACAATATGATTTTCAAAAGCTGAGGTATTTCAGGGAGAGGAGAGAGAGAATGGTCTGAGACAATGATGAGTGACAGAGAAGATATTCAGGCCACCTCCAGACCCAGGGGTTAAAGCACTCTGGGAGAGAAAATAGTGATCCTGTAAGAGGGCTTTAGGAGAAGCATGGTGCTCAGGGAAAATCCAGGTATCCTCAGAGCAAGAAAGTGAAAACATGTCCAGAGGAGAGGTTTAAAGTATAACAGATTTTGCTGAATGAGTTACAGAGGGCACAGTGCCAGGATTTCATATGTTGGGGAGGCATGGGAAAAGGGGCAAGAAAGGGTGTGCTGAGCTATGTGGGGATTCAAGTCCAGGAACTGAGAGGTGACCTAGGAGTCTGGGACCACTGATGGAAACAGACATAAACATAGATAAAGGTTATTATGAGATTAGCCTGGTGAGGAATATAGAGGGACAGATGTCACAGTTCCCTCTTTCCTTCTGTAGATGGAGGCAGGGGGTGGGCCATCTCTTGACACCTGCGGACAGGAGTAGCAAGGTCCTAATTTAAGCAATCATGGAAAACTCTCTCTCTGCCCACAGATGGGTCAGGTTCACCTGGCTGAATGAGTACAGAGGAGGCTGTATCAAGTGTGAATACCACTGCTTCTGACAGAAAAAGCCTCAAAAGATACACTCAACAAAACATATGTCATAACTTTTACATACAGTTTCAAAAAACTGCTGCTGAAATTTTGATGTTCACCTATGGTAGCTGAAGTTCTCTGACTGCTGCATTCTTTTCGGTGGAGCAGGGAGAAAGTGTATCCACTGGAAGAGAAGAGAGAGGGTAAAAAATTGTTGAAACTGAGTCTCCCTGACTCGTGAACATTATTTGCCTCTCCATTTATTTCACATTTCTTTCCCAATAAGTTTTAAAAGTTTTCTCTATAAAAGCCCTGCAGACCTTTCTCACGCTTATGCTGAAGTAATTTATTTTTGTTACTACTGTCAGTGTATCTTTTTTAAAAATGGCCTTTTCTATTTATTGTTGATTTATAGAAGTGATTTGATTTTTGTATATTGATTTATATTCTAGCCACCTTGTTAAACTCTCATTATTCTAATAATTTTTCTGTGAGTTCCTTTTTCTATATAGATAATTATATTACCTGGAAATAATGACAGTTTTGCTCCTTCTGTTCCATTCTTTATATCTTCTATTTCCTTTTTTAAAAGAACTTAATTTTTGCTGGCTAGGCCTCCACACAAGGCAGTATGGAGGCAGTGATCCACTGACTTTTAACTTTAATGATATTTTTCATTTCTGTAAGTTCTACCTGTTCACCTTATAATCATTTTATAATGGTAGGTTTGCATTCTTATTCTTTCCTTATTTTTATTTTCATCTTTTATTGAGTTTAATTCCTCCTTGTAGAGCCATTGTGTACTGTGAATCAGAAAAGTGAAAAATACCTTGTGTCCTCGGGAACCTAAATCTAACATTTATTGTATTCATTATTGCTCTCCTTTATGGTGGTTTGTTTCCTTGTAATTTGGTCATTCTTTTAGTTGGAGCTTCTATTTAGGTGAACTTAACCTATGGGGATCCTGGTGGCCTAAACTGGGGGTGACTTACTCCCAAGATATTTAAGAAATCTAACTTAATTCAAGATCCTTCGTTTTGCCATGGACTTAACATTTACTCTGCTGACTGTAACTGCTGCTAATTTATATTTGCTGGGCAACCTTAACTTTCAAGTTCGCTTATAATTCATCTTCTGGTTTTAAAGCACTGTTTTATTTATTTACTTTCTAAATGAAACATCTTGTTTTAAGATAATTGTAGATTCAGATGCAGTTCTAAGAAATAATATAAATATCCGGTGTACCCTTTACTCAGTTTCCCCTAATGGTAACATTTCAAAACACTACAGTGCAATATCACAACCAGGATATTGACATTGATACAGTCAGATACAGAACATCTCCAAAACCATAAGGGTCCCTATCCAGGATATTGACATTGATACAGTCAGATACAGAACATCTCCAAAACCATAAGGGTCCCTATGTTGCCCTCTTATAGCTGCACCCCCTTCCCTTTCATTCTTATCTCCCCTTAATCCCTAGTACTAATCTGTTCTCCATCCCTATGATTTTCTCATTTCAAGAATGTCATAAAAATGGAATCATACAGGGGCACCTGGGTGGCTCAGTCGGTTGAGCGACTGACTCTTGATTTTGGCTCAGGTCATGATCCCAGGGTCATGAGATTGAGCCCCACATCAGGCTCCATGCTCAGCAAGGAGTCTGCTGGAGATTCTCCCCCTCCTCTCCCTCTCCCAAATCTCTAAATGAATAAATTCATCTTCTAAAAATGGAATCATACAATAATGTCATTTAGGGAATTGACTTTTTTCAGTATAATTCTCAGGAGATTCATCCAGATTGCTGTGTATATCAATAGTCTATTCCTTTTTATTGGTGTATAGTATTTCATGGTATGGATGTACCACCACTTGTTGAACCATTCACCTGTTGAGAAGCATCTGAACTATTTCCAGTTTGGGGCCATTACAAATAAAGCTGCTATAAACATTCATGTACTGGTGTTTGTGTGGATATATTTTCATTTCTCTGGGACAAATGCCCAAGGGTATAGCTGTTGGGTCACATGGAAATTGCATGCTTAGTTGTTGTTGTTTAAGAACCTACCAAACTATTTTCCAGAGTGACTGTACCATTTTATTTTTATATTCCCACCAGCAATGTGTGAGACACCCAGTTTCTCTTCATCTTCCCCAGAATTTGGGGTTGCCACTATTTCTTATTTTAGCCATTCTGACAGGTGTGTCGTGATATCTCATTGTGGTTTTAATTTGCATTTCCCTAGTGGATAATGTTGCTGAGTATCTTCTCATGTGCTGATTTGGCATCTCTGTATCTTCTCCAGTGCGATGTCTCATCATATCTTTTGGCCATTCTCTAACTGGATTGCTTGGTTTTGGACTGCTGTGTTTTGAGTTATTTATATATCCTAAATTCTAGTCCTTTGTCAGATATGTGGTTTGCAAACATTTTCTCCCAGTCTGTAGCTTGACTTTTCATCCTCATAAGAGGGTCTTCTGCGGAGCAAAAGTTTTTAATCTTGACGAAATCTAGCTTATTGTTTTTCCTCTTATGGAAAGTATTTTTGGTGCCAAATCTCAGGACGCTTTGCCTAATCCTAGATCCAGCAAGTTTTTCTCATATTAATTTTTCAAAAAGTTTCATAATTTCACATTTTACATTTAAATTCACGATCCATGTTGATTACTTTTTTTTTTTAAATATAAGATGTGAGACTTAGTTACTTTGGTTCCTTGAAATTGAAGTATTGTTCCCAGACTTTTTTCAGGCCTAGTAATGCATCAAAAATAATCCGGAAAGGGGGAATTTATGCAAAATCTAGCTGTACTATAGAAGAAGGTTACTTGAATATCCCTTTAAAGTATCCAATTCACCAAAATCTGTATTTATTTTAAATCCTAAAATAAGTAAGTTAAGTTCTATTACCGCTTAGTGTTCAGACTAACAATGTTACTTCTGCTCGTTTGCACATTGCATATGGCCCGCCAGCTCCCGAGAAAGGGGAAGACCTTCATGTCCGGTGGGGGAGGAAGGTTGCAAAATCTCCCTTGTTTGTGTGATATCGGATCAGAAACTCCTTTTGCACTTTATGTGACTGATTACATGGATGTACCCCATTCTTTATATAGAGGATTATATTACATATGCATTACAACCTTTTAATTAAGCTGATTTTCATAAGATACAATAGTGACTTCTAAAGATTTCTACCAAAACAAAAATTCCTTTGGACTAAAGATAATACTAATACTGCAAGCAGAAATGGACAGCAAGATGGTGGCAGAATTGACACCTTTGCTCGCGGCCTGAGCTCTAAATAGCCCCATTGTGAGCAAAAGCAGTGATAATCCAATCTAATTGAACAAGGGCCTGGCCAAACATCTTCAAGACAACTCACTGAAATGTAGGTTCACATTTACTTCTTTTAAAAATGAGCCCTGTTCTAAGCATATCTTTTTCCTTAGGAAATTAGCCAATCATAGCTTGCACATGGGTTTGAGGTAAGGGAACATTCAGCTGCCAGGAGCAGAAAATCCAAACACAGTGGCTGAAGACA
Source organism: Callorhinus ursinus (assembly GCF_003265705.2). Taxonomy (NCBI): domain Eukaryota; kingdom Metazoa; phylum Chordata; class Mammalia; order Carnivora; family Otariidae; genus Callorhinus; species Callorhinus ursinus. The sequence goes on from NW_027397088.1 coordinate 5,286,694, forward strand.
GAAAATTGTTTTCCTTTTGTAACAAGAAGTCTAGAGGTAGGCAGTCATGGGCCATTGTCAATTGCTTAAGGCAGTTATCAAGAACTTGGTTTCCTTCTGTCTTCCACCTCTACCTTTCTTACTTACCAAGTAGCTTTGTCTCAAGACAAAGGACTGCTGCTGCATATCAGACAGGGTCTCCTTTACTAAACCTCTCAGCTACTTTGCAAAGAAGAGGGAGCATATGGTGGTGAGGGAGATACAACTCCAAGTTTTGAGCAGCTTTTCTTTCCCCCATGAAATTTTCTTAATTGTTTCCCATTTTTTACCTTCCGTCTCATAGGAATGAAAAACCAGTCTCTGAGGATGTACGCTCCAGTCTATACATGAGAAACTCTGGATTGCTTTCATTTTGTCATTTAAAAAATCCCAGCCATGCCCTGCTGTGGAAATCACTAGCCACTGGCTGTCATCTTATCAATTTGTCATTGCTAATGAGATAGCATTAGTTTTATAATTCTTAATTTACCATAAAAACTGTATGTCTACTCTCCTATCAGCAAAAACGTATCAACAATGGGAAGATGTTGACATGGATATAGGTTCCTTTAGGAATATATGTGGTTGATCTCTGACCTCTGAGTTTCTTTGAGACTGTGATTTGTAGGCATTTCTCGTCCTAGAGAAGAAAGAAAACTACAAATGTCATTTCTGGCAGGATACCCTGAATTCTGTGTTGTGTATGTGTGTGTCTATAAATGTAAAATATAAATAGCTACATGCATATGCATGTATGTGGTTGATATTACAGCCCACATTTCTAAATGTACAAGAAATAGAACATTCTTTAATTTCTTGAGCAATTTAATTCCTGTTTGGCGACTAAGCTATTAAAACATGTTAACTTCGTTCTTTATGAGCTTGTGCCTCTACCACAACAGCCTGAGTTGTGCATGGTTTCAGAAGCCTATACAGTGGCAAGGCCTGGGAAGTTAGAAGAAATCCCTTCCTTTGCCATCTGTCCACACAAGTTGCCATGGAGAATGTCCACCTTCCTGTTACAATAGTTCCTTAAGGTCCAGGTGCTGTCAATCTCTCAGTCATGTTTAGGACACTGAAGTCTTCTCAGGAATGCCCACCTTCCTTGATGCCCCTTCAGCCTCCTTTTCTAAGATTTTGCCACACCCCTGCAGTTTTCTTTTCTGCTCACCTCTCTCCTAAGCTCAGGTAAATCTTTTTCTCTCCTGGAGATGGAAAAATTCTGTGTTATCTATGGTTTCATGGAGCATTTTGTCTGTGCTTCAAATCCTCTCACCTGCTCTGAGTTTAGACTTTTAGAAAGGAAAAGTAAAAAAGACACATAGGTTATTTCTGATGGTTTATTTTTTAAAAAGATTTGTTTATTTATTTTAGAGGGGGCGGGGCAGGGACAGAGGGAGAAAGAAACTCAAGCAGACTCCCCACTGAGCTTGGAGCCCAACTCAGGGCTCGATCTCATGACCCTGAGATCATGGGCTGAGCTGAAACCAAGAGTCAGTGCTCATCTGACTGTACCACTCAGGCACCCCTTGTGCTTTAATCTTGACACAACCCTCTCATCAGACAATTAACCTACTCTCAATGAGCCAAGTATCTGACTGAAAATGGTAGAAAGGAAAAGGAGTAAAGTGGAGAGGGAATAAAGGTTACTATGTGAAAAAATAATTTCCTCTGTGTATAAAATATTTTAGCCAAAGTTAATATGTACTGTAACAGAAAATGTTTTTTTAATTATGGACTATGTTTCTGTTAATACATTCTACTCAATAGCTTTTGCCTCTCGCTTTGTATTTGGAAATGGGGAAAATAAAATATACTAAAGGAGTAAAATTCTCTTCTTCCCCCAAAAATGTCCTAATTGAATTGAGATTTAGGTTATACAAGTGCAAGGATACATACAAAAATAAATAGGAAATTACAACAATTCAACATATACAGAATTATACACGGACGTGATCCAAACAGCATATGGTAATGTTGAGCAAAGAGACTCATAATAATTAACATTTGTAAATTTTACTTGCATGTATAATTTAATCTGATTCTTGCAATAGCCCTGAAAAGTATGTTGTGATTATTATTTCCATTTTACAGATGAGGGGGAAAATGCCACATGAAGATTAAGTAATTTCTCCAAATTCACACAATTAGTCAGTAGGAACTGAAAAAAGGGGAGTACTCTGTGAAAAATGTGCCCAAATTATGGACTTCAAAAGAAACTGAAAGATAAAGAAGATATATGAGTGCATTATATAGAGATACATTTTGTGTAACTGAATGTTTTGTAAAGCTCTATACTGGTAAATTGAATTGCCATAATATAGTGGTTCTAAATCCAATTTAATCAGAATTTCTGGGGATGAGTCCCAGGGATTGGTGTTTTGATACAGGTGGTCCCAATCAGCAACCAGGGTTGAGAACCACTGGGTTTTGTTGCTGTTGTTTCGTGAGAATAGAAGGACTATATTAAGTGGCAGAGGGAGAGAGAGATAACCCTATCAGAGAAAAGAGGAGATAAAGAGTAAAGATACTGGACCTTTAGAGCTAAGAGGGGGAGTGAACTTAAAACATGTTTTGTATAACTATGGAAAATCATAAAATATCACTACTGCAGGGCATAGTGAAAGATCAGTAATTTGATTTTCTATTAATGTTTCCAGGTATAACTGAACTTAAACTCACTCAAAAATTTTCAATACTTTATTTTTTTCCATCCTTAGGAGTCTTTGTTCCCCAAAAAGCATAAAGTCTTATAGTAGTTTTCCCAATTCTTGAGATGGCTAGAATAATAAGTTATTTACTTCCCTAAAAATTTATGAAGTAAAACCAAATAAAAGTGGTTCTGAGAGTTTTCTCACCAAAATACAGAATTGACTTTGGTCATTGTCAGTGCTAGTATCACTAAATTCGTCTCCCAGGCAGATGTACAGAATTAAACCTGCATCAACATTGTATAAAATATTACATTTCCCTGTATTCTTACCATACTTAGTGTTACTGGATTTTTAAATTTTTACCAATTTGATGAAGTGAGCATAAGGAGATATGGGGACAAGGAAATATCTATAAGAATAAAAGGTAAACTTTCCATGGGTAAGAGGATAGATAAAGGAGCTCTGGATGAAATAGTTGAGAGAATCCCATACAGCAATTAATGTCTATTAATCACACCTATCAGTGTCAATAAATCAAAATTTCAGACCTAATACTAAGCCACAAATCAAGTTGCAAAAGGATATGCACAGCATGATGCCATTTCTGTAAAGTTTTAAAACACACTAAACACTATGTATTTATGAAGCAATACATATATAATAAAAATACAAAATCATGCATAAGGAAATACACAGCAACTTCTATGGTTTCCTAAAGTAGGGAGTCGGGAGGAAATGTATAAGATTGGGATTGTAGCTGTTTTTGAAACATCTTATTTCCTATCATCATTACAAAAAGCATGCATACAAAGCAGACATAAAACATTAATATATTTAAATCTAGATGATTGGCATATATATATCTATATCTCTATATCTATATATAGATAGATAGATATCTGCTACACTATTTTCTATATTATCTATATACTTCTATATACTGAAAAATACTTCAGATTTTTTTAAGTGTTAAGAAAGTGACAAACAGGGGCACCTGGGTGGCTCAGTTGGTTAAGTGTCTGCCTTTGGCCTAAGTCATGATCCCAGGGTCTTGGGATGGAGTCCCACATTGGACTCCTAGCTCCTTGCTCAGCAGGAAGTCTGCTTCTCCCTCTGCCTACCACTCCACCTGTTGTGCTCTCTCTCTCTCTCTCTCTGACAAATGAATAAGATCTAAAATAAAAAAAATAATAAAAAGAAAGCCACAAGCATATTTTGACAGAGAGGATGAGCAAAGGTATTTTTGTTAATGAGAGTAGCTTTAGAAAAACTGTAGAAATGTGACTAAATAGGACAAGTCCTTCTCTAATTGAGCCCTGATTGCCCTGCCAGATTAATTTAAAAAAAATAAAATTCCAATCATGCAATAGTTAGAAGAAACAAATTAGTTGTAAACACATCAACCTGAATTAATCTGACAAACATAGTTCTAAAATTTAAAAAAAGAAAGAATGGTAAAACACAGAATGAGATCTATTTATCACAATACCACTTACTTAAATTAAAAGTACAAGCAAAGGGAAGCTTTGCTTCCAGCCATGTTGGAGTAACTGATATTAGACTCCCATCTCATTATAACAACTAAAAACAATGCACAAAAAGTAGCACAGAGCTATGATCCCTGAGAGAAGAGAAACATAAAGCTTATAATCACAAGAAGTTTCTGCTTAGGTACACACTTCAGACCAAGAGATGGAAAGAAGGAACCCAAACAAAGCATGGAAGCTCTCTGAATTGAGGAGATAGAGGTCAAAGTTCAGGGATTCTGAGGTAATTGCAACTGACAAGTACCAGAAAAGAGACAGCTATACAGAGAAAACTGATTAGGGGTCCCCATGAGTCTACAGGGAGTGAAACCCTACAAGGCCAGGTAAATAATTACCAGGAAGCTCTATACTCAACAATTCCTGGAGCTTACAGAGGGATGGGAGACACTGGAATTCCAATAATCCGGAGTGGAGGATTCTCAAATACCTAAGGCATGCAGTGGAGACCACATAAGTAGTAGGGGAGCTTAACTAGCCCTAGAATAAATCTTATTTTAGACCTGCTATAACAAAACTTAAAAACAGTCCTTGAAAGGATCTGATTTGCAAACAGTTTAACTGCCTGACAAAACAAAGCCCAGTACTATTGATAAGAAGACAACAAAACCCACACAATAAATACCCCAATAACACAGTGGTCAGCATCCAATAAAAAATTACCAGAAGTTGAAGAAATAGTAAATGAGACCCACAGATCCACAACCTAGAAAGCAAAGTCAGTCAATGGAAACAGAACCAGAAATGACAACAGCTATTATAAATATGCTCAGGGTTTAAAATGAACCATGAACATAAGGTATAGGAAAATGGAAGATAAAAAAAAAAAAAGAACCAAAGGAAACTCTAACGCTGAAAAGCACAACATGTGGAAACAGGTGGGGGAAAAAATCACTAGATGCGCTTGACACCAGATTAGACACTGCAGAAGAAGAGATGAATGAACTTGAAGAAATAGAAACTACCAAAAATAAAGTACAAACAGGAAAAAAAAAAAAACCACTGACTAAAATTAATAGTTCAGAGACCTGTGGGGCAACAACAAGTAATCTAATGCATAACTGGACCCCAGAAGGAGAGAAAGAGAAAAAATATTTGAAGATAAAAAGGCTGAACATTTTCTAAATTTGATGAAATTATAAACTCATAGTTCTAAGAAACTCAGTAAACCCCAAGCAAGAATATACTTGAAAGCCTACCCTGTGGTTTGTGGTGTTAGCACCTATCATTGCTTACTGCCTGACTTGATTTATTAACTGAATGTTCAGCTGGCATGCAATGTCATGCCCAACCTCACTAGCGGGACAGAGACGGACCCCAGAGACCTTGCCAGTTGCATGGTCTGAGGGCCAACACTGGGAACTGGTAACAGAATTCACAGTAAGGAGATCAGAAATTTTAAAACTTATGACCAAGTTGAGAGCAAGAGGATCCAGAAAATAAAGTAATAGGCCGAGGAGGATTACATCATTGGGAAGCACAGCTAAATTTCCTGAATCAGATGAATTCGTTAGTTTTTAATCAGGCTGGGCTCTTGTGTGGCAGTTTATGGTCATAAGCATCAAAAAAGTTCTTCCTGACTTCTAACAGAATCAGGGTTGAACAATATTCTTTGTGGCTCAAGGTTTTGTGTAAATTCCCTTGCTTCAAACAAGACAACAATGCCCTCCTCTCTTTATCCACTGAAATGGCAAATTCCTGGTCTAAGGTCTATGATTTACTCACCAAATTTCTAAGAACAGAGAAACCAACTAACAAATCACTTCTAAATAGAAAAGTCTCCCTGTGGGTGTCTTATGCCTGGGAGTTCTTAGACAGAAAGGAATGTTCCTTGTATTTAAGACAGACTAAGGCATTTTATATTTAAAAGGGAGGATTAGAACTTGTGCAAAGGGGTGATGAGTAGCTAATCTTTAGATAGTCACAAGGAATATGGTAGGATGCTAAAATTCACCTGGTATCTAGACTAGAATCTAAGAATTAGAGGCTCATTTTTTATATATATATAACATTTTGCTGATTTCAAAAAATCTCTTTATAGAACATATGAGATAAACACAAAAACAATATAAAATTGGATTTGAAGATCTATTTTGGGAAAAACATATAATAAAATTAAGATTATAGTGTAGAAGTGTTTTGCAAACTAATTCTCTTCGTCATGAGATTTTTCCCTATTCACTCAATAAGTATGCATTTATTTTCCCCATGAAATTAGCATCATGCTCTTTATATTCTTTCTTTAGCTGCTATTTTTTCACTTAATAATGTATCATAAACATTTTCCCATGTCATTCAATATTTCATCCATTGGCTCAAAAAAATCAATAAATACTGTAAGAATTTTGTTTAATTCTTTACTATAGTTATGTCTCTTTTTTCTTATGATGCTGGTTAATTATAATGACAAGCATCTCTGTCTTGTTCATGGCCTTAATGAGCATGCCCCAATGTTTCATGTATAAGTATAGTGCTGGCTGCCAGTTTGAGACACACAATCTTTATCACTGTAGTTGTCTTTCTATTTCAAGGCTACCAGAAAGTTTGTTTATTATTTTTGAATCATGAGTGGGTGTTAAATTCTGTCAAATTCCTCTTTGGGATACCTGGGTGGCTCAGTCGATTAAGCATCTGCCTTCGGCTCAGGTCAAGATCCCAGGGTCTTGGTATCGAGTCCCACATTGGGATCCTTGCTCAGCAAGGAGCCTGCTTCTCCCTCTCTGCCTGCCACTCCCCCTTCTTGTGCTCTCTCTCTCTCTCTCTGACAAATAAAATCTTAAAAAAAAATTCCTCTTTGGCACCAGTTAGGAGGTAGATTGTGGGTGGGGACTGGAATTGGGAATACCAGTTGAGGAACTATTTCATTGGCCCATATCAGAGGAATGAGGACTAAAGCAACAGATGTGGAAAAGGAAAGAGAGGTCTTTTATCAACACAGCAAAGGGAGTTAAGAAAAGGAAAAGGCAGAGATATCTGTGAGATTTTGAGCTGGTTTCCTCGGAGGCCAACTCCAGAAGAAGCAGAGGAGGAGGAGTATATGACAGAGGAAAGATAATGTGTTTTGTTTGAATGGTGAGATACCTGAGGCATTCATATGGAGGTGCCCAGTTGGCAGATAAAAACCTGAGTCTTTAAGAACAAGAAAGAAGAAAACCTAGATTCATAACTTACCTGCAGAGTTACATCAAGTTCACAAGAGGACATGAACTGGCCAAGGGGAGAGCACACAGGGTGAGAAACACTAAATTTGAGGAACAGGGGCTTTTGAGAAGCTCTTGGTGACTCCTTGGTGGTTACTTTGTTCATTTACTAAAAGCTTAAATGCTGCTTAACAGAAACTGGGAAGAGAAAAAAAAAATAGCCTGGTTGGGGTTTGGGAAGTATCTAAAACAGAAAACAATTTTTTTTTTTTAAATAAGACAGAATGGTAATGACCTACATAAAATAGGAAGAGGAGAGAATGCATTGAGAGTTTACATTGGATGACTCTGATCTTTTCCATGAAGTAGGCAATGAGGTTTTCTGCTGAAAGGAGGGGCATGAGGGTAAGTTTGAGGTGTGAGCAAAGTGAGCATAAGAAAAGCTGTGGTGGGGGATTTGTAGGGGATTGACTGAAAATGAAATAAAAGATGACAGATTCTGGAAGCTCAACAGTGCATAGCAACAGCGTTGGAGGTTCAGTCAGTTTTCACCCCTTAACTTTTTCCAGCAGGGCTCAGCAATTTGGAATTCAGAGGGAAGAAAAAGGTTGAAAAGTGAAGGGAAGCCATGGAATGTAGAAATGGGTTAAGTAGGGAACTGCAGGAATACGTTGCTCGAATTTGGTGGAGGTAGAGAAACAAGGATAGGGTCTCAGTAGGAAACAGTCGATGAACCAAACACATTTTTCCAAAATGTGTTTTATGCAACACTGGAGTTATGAAACATGCTTCCTTAAAAAAATAATAATAATAAACTTTTGTCAAGTTACCGTGGAAAACCTTAGAGCTTCACAAGGGAGGTTAACATTTAAAGGGCCTACTAAGTCTAGGAAAAAAAAAAAAAAACCCACCTGTTTTGTAACCTAGAACTTCCTAAGCTGATTTGACCTTGAAGTACTTTTTTGTGTAACTCATATCAACAGCACTTATAAGTATTTCTATTAGGATAAGCTAGGTTATGCTGTTGTAACAAGTCAATCTCAAAATCCAGTAGCCGAACACAGCCTATGTGGGTCCAAATAGCCACTCGGGAACTCAAGTAAATGGAGGTTCCAACACTCTGTGACCATCTCAAACATGTAACTCCAAGATTTGCCATGGCTGGAGAAGAAAGCACACAGAGAAGTGCTTACTCTCATGTTCTGACCTAAAATGGTATGCATCACTTCTGCTGACGACTCATGGGCCATAATGGGTCATATGGGCCCACCTAACTTTAAGGGACTGGGAAATACAAGAGGGAGGGAGAGGAGGAAGAAGCTGCCCTCAGCAGCATTATTTATTGAAATACTGTTCTGTTTTTGGTATTTTGCTAAGTGCTTGTATGACATGCATCAGGTTATAGAATTCCCACAACATTACCAGTAAAGTAGTTTATTATCCCCATATTCCAAATCAGAAAATCAAGACCTAAAAAGGTTAGCTGAATCATCCAAGGTCACAGAGAAGTAAGTAAAGGAGGCTAGATTCAGACCATCCCCTCTAGGATGGCAAAGCCCATACTGATCACCACTGTGTTCATGTTTCCCATGTTTCTCTGCTGTGTTTTTAATGGCCAGACCCTTTTACTCACAGCTTCTTATTTCGTCCTCAACAATCCTGCCAAGATAGCCACCTGTGCCTTCATTTCTAATGAAGAAAAGAGGAGATTTGAACCCAGTTCTCTTTGACTCTCAAAGCCCCTGTTCGTGCACTTTGCCAGACCTCTTTTTCTACCATTTTGGTCACTGCATGCAGATTATTTGGTCTTCCCCTGGCTAGATTTGGTTTACACACAATATTCTGGACAGACCTAAGACGTCCCTTTGTTTCATTGGCACTGGAATGATGGTTACAGCTTTATCTAGATCTTCCTAGTGGTGATCTCTGGATCTGTTGACTGCAAAATCTCCTTCATACTGGAAGACTTGAAGTCTTTTATACCTTGAAATACCCCCCCCCAAATTATACATTGTTCTGTACATGCTTCTTCTTTCTCTGGGAGTATCATGAGGTTTTCTTAGTAGTTTTCCCTTATAAGCTTGGTATTCACTACTCAGGAAATCTTGTGTCTACTGCAAATTGGAAGATTTAAACATATACAGTTAAGACTCAAAAGCAACTGTCTTTGAGAAAGAAAATCTCAGGAGTAATAGGCTCCCAGCTGTGTGGTTCCTCTGGGTCCAAATTAAAGAGTCCATGAAAGCATCCTCCAGAGTTCCCCAGGCACAGTGGGCTCAGCAAAGAGTTTGAAGACCCATCTGGTTGGTGTCGCAAGTGGCTAGTGAGCCCAGCTGCTGGCTTTCAGGTAACTTAAAAGATTGAATAGTCTTGGTCAGAAAGCCTCAATGACCCCGTGGAACTGGGAGCAACAATAGTAAGAGTGGAGGGTGAGTCTTGCCTCTCTAAGAGGTCAGTGAAAAGCAAACAAGAAATCCATACTGGACAGTCAGCTCACAAGCCAAATGATGCTAGCAATGTGAATGTCGGGATTATACCAAATATAATGGTATATCATGGCTTAAATTATATAGGATTTTTGTGTGCTTGTTTGTTTTGTTTCCCACATAAAACTAGTCTAAAGGTACAGCAATCCATGGCTAAAATGCTGGTTCTGTGATGTCACCAGTGACCCTGACTGTTTCTAGCTTTATGCTCCCCGCTCATGGCATCCATCCATTGCTACAGAATGGCTGTTACAGCTGCAATCCATGTTCCTGGCTGCAGGAAGGAAGAGCAGAGGGCAGACACAGTGACTTCTGCTTAAATCTCATTAACCACTCCTATCCACAAGGGAGACTGGGAAATGCAATTTTTCAGCTGGGTACCTTGTTGCTTTCCAAAAATTCAGATACTGAGGAAGAAAGGGGAAATGAATGTTAGGTCCTTCATTATTGTCACTGCCCCACAAGGAATCCAATAAACTGTGCACATTACGGGAAAGTCTTGGAGGCCAGTCAGTCTAGACTGCGTGAATACTTATTTTTACTGTGATAGTTGTGCTCTGAGAGGCAGTCCCAACCCCCCCTCACACACACTGCTACCATAGCAGACATTATCACTGTCCCCGACAATCCTGGCCAGTTGGCAGAAGTCCCTAGACTAAGGCTGGACCAATGGGGCAAGATGTTCTGCCACCACTTTCTGCCTGGGTCCACTCTTTACATCTTGCAGAGCCAGTTAGCTTAATCCTAGAACCAGCAAGTGGTTGTCTTCAAATCTGAGAGCATTATGCTCACTGATACCCAAGGGGAACACTGAGGACGTTTCTCTTCTATCTGTTTTACCCTTTATTAGGGACCCCCTGACCACTGAAGAACAATGATTAGATCCCTCCCACTCTCAGTACCTCCAATGGCAGACCATTCATCAAGGATTTTGTAACCAATGCCCAAAATTTGTTACTGGAGATGATGAATGCCATCATGGATACAGTTGATGCTGAAAATCAGGTGGAACTGGAGGAAAAAAACACAACTTATTAATCAAGTGTTGAAACTTAAACACACACTTGAAGATCTGTCGGCAAGAGTAGATGCAGTTAAGGAAGAAAATCTGAAGCTAAAATCAGAAAACCGAGTTCTTGGACAATATATAGAAAACCTCATGTCAGCTTCTAGTGTTTTTCAAACAACTGACACAAAAAGCCAAAGAAAGTAAGGGATTGACATCCCTTCTGTTTTATGGGATTGCTGCTGATCTTTTTTTTCTTTAAAACTTGGATAGATTCAAAAAGTTACAGTTCTTTTGTTTGTGGCTTAATTGAATATTTATGAAGATAATGTCAGATCTAGGCAAAATTAAGAGCATAACAGAAGATGTCCATAAATTTGTGTGGTATATGTTAGTCTATGTAAACATGCAAATGTCTTGTAGAGACTTTATAATTAGAAATGCATATATTGGGGCGCCTGGGTGGCTCAGTCAGTTAAGCGTCTGCCTTCGGCTCAGGTCATGATCCCAGGGTCCTGGGATTGAGCCCTGCATCGGACTCCTTGCTCAGCAAGGAGCCTGATTCTCCCTCTGCCTGCCGCTCCCCCTGCTTGTGCTCTCTCTCTCTCTGACAAATAGACAAAATCTTAAAGAAAAAAGAATGCATATATTTATGAAACTTGAAAGTGAATGATTTATCAAATTTGCTTTGATTTATAGATTTAACACTTTCTTTTATTATAGTCAGAGTAAGAGATACGAGAAAATAACCATCATGTTGTAAAAAGTAACCAATCATGTACTGAATATACAGCTGTATATACCCTGTCCACCATGTTGGTGCCCTTTCTCCATTTGCTTCTTCCTTCCCATTTCCTTTCCCCTAAGGAAAAAATTGGTTTCACATTTGTAAAAGTAACTTTAATAATTAATCATCTGTAAGAGTAGCCCGAGCTTGAATTGTTGAAACTTAACCAAAATAAGATACTTTCACAGTTAGGGCTTGCCTTAGTATTAAGATAGGATTTTTGGTTTCTCTTTACTCAACTGAAAACAGAGGCTATACATATGAAGACTTTTCTTTGCCACTGAATTGCCAAATTGAGACAGTTTGTTGACAAAAACTTCCTTTTGCACAAAATAACCCACTTGGTATCTAAAAAATGAGCTCTGGTTATATATTTGTAATAGGAAATTTTGAGAAAAATGGAAATAGGTTAGGAAAAGTACTTGGCATACAGTAGTAACCAACTCCAAATGTTTTTACTCCAGATTTGCATGATCTCTGGCACAGACTAGATCTTTTGGGGAATATATATATAAGAGTAGATTCAATGTGACTAATCTTATGTCAACCAAATCTAGAAGAGAATAGTTACAGAGTTTAGTCTCAAGGTTTATTTGTAGTACGCAGCAGATCAACTTTTGCAAAATCCCTTTAGAGTGTATTAGTATCAAAATCAGGAATAAAATGCATGCATACTAGCTGATACTTTCTCAGTATTTTCTGTCACCATTTCTCCCAGAATTTTCTGTTAACCTAACTACTTGGTTTGTAGTGTTTAATCACTCTTCAACAGTTTCTAAAAATTTAGTTTGTAGATTCCATTTGGTAAGAAATTTAGTGTCAGAAGTAATGTTAAAATGTTAAATAGGATAAGAGAGCTGCTAATATCATTTTGGTTATTAGATTTGAGCTACTTTTAATCATGGAACAATCTTATGTTTGTATTGGTGTAAGATTTGATGAATGACTTTAGCTGTATGAATGTAATAGCTATACTGCAAACATTTTGCACCCCTTTGTGACCTAACTTACAAACACTTGAAATTGTGTTGCAGTTGTGCTTTACTGTTTAATTAAAAGCTGTTTGGAAAAAGAAAAAGAAAACGCAAAAAAGAAAGAAAGGAAGGAAGGAGAAAGAAGAAAGAAAGAAAGAAAGAAAGAAAGAAAGAAAGAAAGAAGGAAAGAAAGAAAGAAGGAAGGAAGGAAGAAAGAAGAAAGGAAGAAAGAAAGAAGAAAGGGAAGGAAGGGATGGAAAGGAAGGAAAAGAAGGAAGGGAAGAAAAAAAAACAATGATTAAGTACCACTATGTACCAGGCACTGTGCTTGGTGTGGAGTTAACACAGATGAAGGACATTTCTCTTCTTGAGAATTCAGAGATTAGTGGGAACAAGCAAGTACACAAAGAAATTGCAATGGGATGGGGGAGTGCTACAGTAGACGTGTGAAGGAAGCCCAGGAACATTGAGAAAGTCCCTGACAGCACACCACTTCTCTTAGTCCACTGGAGTTGCATTAAAGAAAACCACAGACTGGGTGGCTTGTAAACAACCAAAACTTATTTCTCAGCTTGGAAGGCTAAAAGTCCAAGATCAAGGTGCCAGCAGATTTGGTGTCTGGTGAGCACCTGCTTCCCGGTTCATCGATGGCTGTCTTCTCCCTGTATCTTCCCATGGAGAAAGTGCAAGGGATCTCTGGGTGTCTCTTTTATAAGGACTCCATCTTCATGATCCAGTCACCTCCCAAAGGCCTCACTTCCAAATATTATCACCTTGGGGATTAGGATTCCAAGATATGAATTTGGAGGACACTAACATTCAGATCACAGCAGTGATGGATTTCAAGCTTTAGAGTACATAAGAGCACCTGGGCAGCTTATAAAAGTGCAAGTTCCTATGTATTGTCACAAGGGTTCCAATATTATAAACTTGAAATCTAGATCTCCAGATTTGCCTAGAAATCTATTCTTTTTTCCCCACAAAAAAAAAAAAAATCCTGATAATGCTGACACAGTAGTGGATCCCACTTTGAGAAATTCTGCTCTAAGGGGTGAGGTGGGATGAATATGCTAGAGAAAGAAGGCTCAGAAGCAATAATTTATGAATTAATAGGCAGGGCGTTCTAGGTGAAGGGAGCGGCTTAGGTGCAAAACCCTGGCAGGGTCTGGTTTGTCTAAGAAAAATAAGACACAGGGACTAGAACATGGCCTGGAGAGCCTCAGGAGGTGCCAGAGGCCCAAAGATACTGAAGCCAGACTCTATTTATAGCACTTCATACAACAAAGTTTAAACAGTTTTCCTTCTGTAAGACAAAGCTGCAAATTGGGGAGCCAGGAACCTGAGTTCTGGGCTTCCCAGTGGAGGGCTGGCAAAAAGAATCACAGTGCACTTGACTTGGTCTAGACTGACCACAAATCAGTCCCAGCTCCTCTGTCTGCCTTTTGTTCCCTCCCTCCTCTTTGCATCTGCTCTGCCTGCCTACCACTCTCTGCCCTTACTCCTCTGAGAGTTGGTGTGTTCTATTGTGCATCTTTGGCTTAGCTACCCTTCAGTTTCTGTTTTTGTTTCTCATGTTTGATAACGTAACATCTAACCATTTTCTCAATTTTGTCCTGGCTGCCTCTGGCAAGCCAGATTAACCTGCCTCACAGTGAAGATGAAGGCTGTCCACTCCATGGAGCCAAAGGGGAGGCATGAGCTCCCCGGCCTGGACCAGTAATAGCTCATCACTCTACTCCAACTCTCTTATTGCTAAGCCAGTACAGTGGGCCAGTGTTCCTCCAACTGAGGTACACACTTTCTGGAAAATTTGAACAGTTTCCAAATGATACTCAGACAAGGATAGATATAAAGTCATCAATGCCCACAGGTATTCTTTGCTTATATTGATCTGCTTGAAATGAGCCTATGCTTAGAATATACCTTCCTCACTCTACAAAAGAAAGATATATCCTTGCCCATCCCAACTCTTGTTTTGGTTCTTTGCTGCAGGAGGGCACCTGAAACAATGGGATAAATTAAAATTAATGATAAACCAAGTCCCTTAAGCTCATAAGGCTTTGTGTCCTTCCCTGTCTTATACATATTTCTGCAAGAAGGGCATGTTGGCCCATGGGGGCTCATAATTCAGAATATCCAAAGTAGCATAAGCTTGCGATGTTGGTCCTTTAAAATGTAATTTTTGCAGGACTATTGGATTTTCCAAAATACGATAAATCAAACACACAAATATTTCACCTGCTATCTTTCAGATATAACATGCTTTATTCAGTAATGAAAATTTATGTTATCCAATAATATAAAATATTTATTCAAATTATAGTCAATGCTCATTTTATTTCAACATATAAAATAGTTAACATTTCCTATCTCCTATTAATAAAACTTATTTTAAAAACGTGTGAAAAATTTTAGATGTCACTTTAAAAATGTATGGATGAGCACATAGATTTTCAAAGTTCTTTTACAAGGTGTAGAAGCCAACGTTTGAAGACCCTGGAGTGGGACACTTGCCATCAAGGATCACAGTTGTTCTTATTCTATTTCAAAATGTGCTGAGTTTCTACTATGTGCCAGGCACAATGAGCCTTCTTTGAAATAAGTGCATCTCTCTGTGCTCAAGAAAATGCTCAGTCTCCTGGTGGTGGATGACCTGGTCTCAAAGAGCTCTATAGTCTGCCTTCCACGCTGAGAAATATGTGCATCTAACTCCAGGACCAGAAGTTGTGACTCACACAGAAGGTGCACAAGCCTGGCAGAAGGTTGTCCTGAGAGGGCAGTAGGCACCCAGTCACACGTTTTGGGCTTTGTGTTCTGGTGTGTCCAGGTGCATGAAAGAAATGTCAGCAACTCAAGAGGGGCTCCAGTGTGGGGTGCATGTTCCCCTGGGAGTGCACTGGGGATCCAGAGAGCCAAGACACAGCAGGGCACAAACAAAGTTCACAAGTAATGGAATATGCATACACGCTGGGATTGGTGCTCGAACCATGTCATCCCACAAGTGCGCCAGATGCAGAAGGTGTGGCTCTGGCCCATGAGCCAGCTGTGGATCACTGTGGGGTGTCATCCACAAAGCCACTGTTGGAGGAAGCTGGGCTTCAGCAGAACTTTGAATGATGGATAGGATGTGGGGAATTGGAGAGAGGCAGGAAAGTTGCCCAGTTGCCATCAGTCGGGCAGACAGGTACTGAGCAGCTGGCCTGTGCTTAGGTCTGCTCAGGACCCTGAGGAATTGGGGAGGTGGATACAGATTTGATAAGGGAGTCCAGGCACAAACGCTGGGAAAATTCAAGTCTCCCTGCAGGAAAGTATGTGAGTAAGGCCTGGGTCCCTGGAGCAGCGAGCACCCCAGGAATTTAGAGGTGGGAAAGCTACCAGTGGATCTGATGGGTTAAGGATGAAGGGTAGCCTTGGAGAGGAGAATGAGCCCAGTAGGAAGGGTAAACAGAATGTGGTTTGTGGGGCATCCCAAGTAGGGGCATCCCAGGTAGAGAAAACAAAGGTGGCCTAGGCTTGGCCTAGAACTGACCTGCTGTGTTGAGCAAACAGTGAAATGAAATGCCAAAAGACTGGGCTGCTAAAACAGTCACTCCTTCAGTAAGCGAACATCCTTGAGGCACCTATCTGCCAGATATTGCAGGTATCCAGTGAGGAAGACTCACTGAAGGATGGTGAGGAGGGCTGGGAAGAAGAGGTTCAGATCACAGGGAAGCTTACAGCAGGAGGTCGCAGCCAGTCTGGGAAACAGGAAGAGCTGGGGGTGGGGCGCCCAGGGTACACTGGTGGAGTGAGGGGGGCTTTGGAAAGTAGGACTGTGGCAGAATGGGGAGGGTTTTGAAAGCCAAGGAGAAGCAACTGCTCTTCATTCCCAGTGCATTTCACATTGTGGAGCTTGAAGCCATCACATGTTCTTCTCCAAGGAGATGGCTTATTGCTGGTTAGGACCCAGAAGGACCCGAGCAATGGCAGCTTGCAGGACGGGTTTGGACGGAGAAGGAGTAGAAGGCAGGGAGCCAGTCAGGGAGACGTTACACAGCCTGCATTATTCAGTCCTGGGCCCAGAGGGAGGACAAAAGCATCCGTGCAGTTGATTTCAGGAAAGATTTACACCACAGCTGCATAGATTCACCTCGTTGTCACTCCTGATATTCTTCCAAGGAAGAGTTTTCCACCCTGGTGGTGGGGGACGGGTGGGGGTGGGCACACATATATAAATTTTGCTGGAAAGCAAAGAGGAGACAATATTATCATTCCGAAAATATGATTCAATTTCCCACATATTCATTACCAGCTATCATCAGCTTCCTTCTCTTTGTCTTCTTCTTGCTCTCTTTTTAAAAAACGTTTAAGTTCTTGTGGTATTATGATCATTATATTCAAAGTAT
This sequence comes from Callorhinus ursinus, assembly GCF_003265705.2. NCBI lineage: Eukaryota > Metazoa > Chordata > Mammalia > Carnivora > Otariidae > Callorhinus > Callorhinus ursinus. The sequence goes on from NW_027397088.1 coordinate 5,303,688, forward strand.
TTACAAGAAACGCTCACTACAACTGCAGCTGTTAGAATCATGCCCCATTAGGGAAGCAAGGCCCAACAGCTCAGAGAGGAGGAAACAGGGTTGGGTCTTCAACTGCCCAGTAATGAGACAATAACCGGGGACCATTTGGTCACATTCCAGTCCGGCCCTTAGAAAGCACATGTGTTTTTACGCGGCAGTTTCCAGGGCTCTCAGTTACAGGGAACATCTGGGATGCGTGTGTAAGCCTTCCTAAAGAAGGCAAGGCCCGGGGTGCAGGGGGTGGCGGCCGCTGGTTGAGCTCTGAGCACAGACTCCAGCCCGCGCAACAGGGGATCTGCCGAGAAGCCTGCTCTGGGTGGCAGAGCCCTGTGTGCTGGCGGATTGGCTCCTACATGACTTGGAACAGTTCGTTGTGTGGGTCTGTGGCTCGTGCCAGGAAGACTGATGTGGTGGGTTTGATTGGTGGGGTTTGTGAAGGGGTCAGTTAGCTTTGCACAGAGGCAAACTTTGTTCTCTTCACTTAGCTGCACCCCCAACCTGGCCGGGCGCACGACAAATGGCAACCAGGTGACGGGAGTGGTGTTCTCTCCCGGGAAAACCAACTGTGAGCTCATCCTCTTGGAGGGCGGGTCAGGAATGTCCTCCTTACCCATGGGAATGAATGATTTATTGTTTTTTCAAACACCCCATGTGTAATATCTTCAGTTGCCCTCCCAGGAGCCATGCTGTAAATACAAAATGTAATCTCATTTATAGTTTAGGCAGGCAGCAAGACACATCAGGTTGATGAAAGGCTTGGACATAGGAGGAGCCAAGATTTGCTTCCCATCTTTGGGGCAGAGCATAGGTACTTCACATGAAAAAGTACTGAAGGTCAAGGGAGAGTTGATGTAAATCATTTAAACCAGAGGCTCAAGGCAGCAAATTGGGATACAGCCCTACCCCTTTCCCCTCATGAACACAAGCAAACAGAAACTTTCTACAAACGAGGGTCTTGAGCATGAGATGTTAAAAGGCAAATGCTTATCAGTAACCTTTGAAATACTCCTGGCTGTTGAAGCAGTGTTTCTGTCTCTCTTACCATACCACCCGCTTAGATTTGACAAGGGACTTGAACCATTCCCTTTTCCTTTGAGATGTTAAATGTGTGTGCAATCTGCAGCCACGAAGGTTTTCTTTCAAATGGTTCTCCGTCTACCTACAGAGAAAGAGAAGACATGAAATCGTTGCAAAGCCAGATGGCCTGGCTTTCTCTGCATTTGGCTAAGAATGAGACACAGCCCATTCTGAGTTGTCAGGCATGCAAGGTGTATCCCCGCACCTATGCCATGATCACTCTTCCTTTAAAGAGGCTCTAAGCTTCTGCAGTAAAAGTGGTGCCTCCAAATGCTTTCAGGCTACAGTTCTCTCTTTTTTTTTTCTTTTTTTTTACATTAAGAGGTCGTCGCCCATAGGGAAGTTGCATTATTTTTTCTTGTTTTACTGGCACCTGTAATTCTTTCAATGACATTTCCTATTCTAGCTCCAAAGTTGATGCCAAACTGTGATCTACCTCATATAGGTACAACATTCTGGACTCAGATTTAAGAGGGTGGGGGAAGAGAAGGAAGTGCAGAAGAGACAAATAAAATGCGAAAGCAAAAAAAAATTAGTCCATGGAATCATTAGCATGCTATTTTCATTACTCAAACACTTTCCAGATTATTGGATGCTCATTTTGGAAATAAAAACATCTATATCAAAACATCAACAAAAATATTTATAGCCAATATATCTAAAGATTAATATTCTTAATGCATTTGAAAAAAAAAATTTGAGCTGATAGTCAACAAGTTTTTGACTACAAAAAATGTCAGTTGCACATGGCTCATCAGAATACTAAAGCTGTGACAGATAAATGGGTCCAGATTATTAGTAGAAAATATAAATGGCTTCAAACATATGAAAAACCATGTACCCTGACTAATAACCAAAAAAATGTAAATAAAAAGCAAACCCAATCTATTTTCAGCTATGATAAATAGCAGGGATGCTTAGCAAGTCTGACTGTCCAGTGCTTGGCATAAAGAAACAAGAACAGTGCTCCAGGGAATGCAAGTTGGCATAACCTTCTTGGAAAGCAAATTGGCGATAATGTAACAAAAAATGTGGGGTTTTTTTGAATGTTCAAATCTTAGTTCTAGTAATTCCAGCTCTGTGAATTTATTCAGGGGAGAAAATGGTCTGTCCAAAGATGTACATTGCAGTATTTATAACAGTAAAAATGTGGAAGCAAGCCCCATATCCAAGAATAGAGAAATTAAGCAGTAATCAGAAGCAAGGAAAGTAGCCTTAAACAAACTTGTCTATAAATCTCCCTTTGGCTGTTTAATAATTGTGTGATGTTAGACACATTACTAAAACTCTGAGCCTCAATATTTTTTATCAGTTTGTATCATGAAAATAATTCCTACTTTGTTGGGATCCTGTTGTCAGGATTAAATGGGAAAATGTATATAAATTGCTTGAAACAGTGTCTGGAATGCAGAAAATATCAGCTTCTTTGTATTATTATTTGACCATCCTCAACATTCCTCAGCTGTTGAAAGAATAAGCATAATTTGTAATAACAGGAAATTTCGCATTATGTTATATGAAAAATCAGAGCATAGAGTGAAATAGAGATCTTGATCCAGATTCTGTAAAATATGCATAGAAAAAGAAAAAAAAACAATGGATGAAATAGAAATCAAAATTTAACGGGTTGTCTGGGTCTTAGAATTAGGGGCAATTTTCCTATGGGCTTTCAACTTCTGTGTCATTTCCAAGTGAGCTATAATGAGCATGCATTATTTTTATCATCGAGAAAGTATAAAATATATTTCCTAAAATACATCACCAGCCTCTAATGTTGGTTTCCAGACAGAGCAGGTAGTTGTTTTTATCCATGGCTCCCAGGCAGGATAGAAGGGCAGCTGAGACTCAGGGACAGAGGTCCAGACGAGGACCTAGGACCACTGGCTTTGGGGTCCTGGATCTCCACTTAATATCCTACAACCCTGGCCATTGTGGGCTGTGCTGCTATGGGGAGAACATCCAGTGAGATCAACACTTCACTGCGGAGCCGGTGGGGAAATGCCTCCTCACTCCCTCTCAGCATGCCACGCACCACGCTGGGTTCCCTGTGGAGCTCTCTGATACACTTTGGTTCCCTTCTCCAGCTGCTGGTGGCATGGAATAATTTGGCCAAGATATTCTTTCAGCTCGCATCCCTTGAGATGGGCTGAATTGTGTCCCCCTAAAATCCATATGTTGAATTCCTAACCCCCAATACTGCAGGATGTGACCTTATTTGGAAATAGGGTTGTTGCCAAAGTATTGGGTTAAGATGAGGTCATCTGGGGGGCCCTAACCCTATACAACTGGTGTCCTTATAAAAGGAGATATGGACACAGAGACATGCAGAATGTGAGCACATTCTCCATACAGGGAGGGCACCCTGTGGAGGCTGGAGTTACACTGCCACGAGCCAGGGAACCACCAGAAGCTTGGAGAGAGACCCGGAACAGACCCTTCCCAGCACCTTCCAAGGGAGCATGGCCTTGCTGACACCTGGATTCCAGACTTCCGGCCTCTGGAACTGTGAGGCAAGAAATTTCTGTTGTTTAAGCCCCATCCCCGCCCCCATTTTGTGGTAGTTTGTGAGAGCAGCCCCAACGAACGAAGATGGCCCCCTTTCCCTCAGTCCATGTCACCCCTTCCTCCTCCCTTCCCTTCCAGTGACAAAAATAAAAGACTTCTGAATCAAATGAGTGTTCTGTCATGGTCCACTGGACAGAAGGGTGCCCAGTGCCCTCCCCCAGGGCTCTGCGCAGTCTGCGACTCAGTGAAGTTGCTCAGTGAACCAGTCATGGTCCAACCACAGCGGCTTCTGGTCAGTCACATGTGGTGAGTCATATGTAAACTCTTCCACCTTCAGCCTACACGTCTGTACGGTGAGAATCTGCATAGGCCCTCACGGAGTGGGTCTTTATCCCATATACCATAACAATGACGGGAGAAAACATGTGATATTAGTAAGAACAAACCGAAAGTACTGTATTTATTATATCATAAATGTGTTCAATTGTGAAAGAGGCCCCAGAAGTGGCTTAACACACGTCTCTCATGTAAGAAGCCCAAGGTGGGGCCTTGCTTGTGAAGACTTTGTTATGGACTGAACTTTGCGTCCCCTTCAAATTGCTATGTTGAAGTCCTACCCCAATGTGATGGTATTGGGAGGTTGAGCCTCTGAGAGGTGATTAGGTTTAGATGTGGTTATTAGGGTGGGGCCCCATGACGAGATTTGTGTCCTTATAAGAAAAGGAAGAGAGACCAGAGCTCTTTCTGTCACGTGAATAATAAGGTGACCATCTAGTGAGACCTTAAACTTCCTAGCCTCTGGAATCAGAGAAAGGAAGGTCTGTTGTTTAAGCTGCCCACTCCATGGTGTTTTGTTGTAGCAGCTTGAGTGACTAAGACAATCTTCTTGCCCTGTCAGCCTTTCCCTTACCACTGATTCACACCCTCATTTCCAAAAGGATTCCCTGTCACACTGACATTTCACTCAGCAGGGAAGAAGAAAGTGACAGGGAGAACCCACTCTCTCCCACTGAGGCAAACTGCACACAACACTTCCCCTCCGTGTCCCACTGGCCAGGAGTTGATCCCATGACCATTCTCAAAGCAAAGGGAGCTGAAGAATATAATCTTTTTTTCCTGGGCAGACAGTGACCAGGTTAAAAAACTTTCTTTTTCTGAGCATTTTTTTTGAAGCATACTTGACACCATGTTACATTAGTTTCAGGTGTACAACATCGTGATTCAACATCTCTCTATGCTATGCAGTGCTCACTGCAAGTGTAGCTACCATCTGTCATCATACAACACGATTACAATACCATTAACTGTATTTCCGAGGCTGGCTCTTTTATTCTGACTTATTCATTCCATAAGTGGAAGCCTGTATCTCCCACTCACCTTCAACCATTCTGCTCATCCCCCCACCCCCCTTCCCTCTGACAACCATCAATGTGTTCTCTATATTTATGGGTCTGTTTCTGCTTTTTGTTTGTTTTGTTTTTTAGATTCCATGTATAAGTGAAATCATATGGTATTGTTTTTCTCTGGCTTATTTCACTTATTGTAATACCTGCTAAGTCCATCCATGTTGTTGCATATGGCAAGATCTCATTCTTATGTCTGAGTAATATTCCACTGTATATATATGTGTGTATATCTATCTATCTATCTATCTATCTATCTATCTATCTATCTATCTATATACTATATCTTCTTTACCCGTTTATCTATGGGTGGACACTTGATTAGTTTCCGTATCTTGGCTATTGTATATAATGCTATGGTAAACATAGGGGTGAATATATCTTTTCAAAGTAGTGTTTTCACTGTCTGAATAAATACCCAGTAGTGGAATTAGTGGATCGTATGGTATTTCTGTTTTTAATTTTTTGAGGAACCTCAGTATTGTTGTCCACAGTGGCTGCACCAGTTTGCATTCCCACCAACAGTGCAAGAGACTTCCCTTTTCTCCACATCCTCGCCAACACTTGTTTCTTGTCTTTTTAGTTCTAGCCATTCTGACAGGTGTGAGGTGATACCTCATTGTGTTTTTGATTTGCATTTCCCTGATGATGAGTGATGTTGAGCATCTTTTCATGTGTTTGTTGGCCATCTGTATGTCTTCCTTAGAAAAAAATGCTTATTTGAGTCCACTGTCCATTTTTTAATTGGATTATTTGGGTTTTTTGGAAAAATTTTATTTCTATGGGAGAAGGGAAGATGACTTTTTGGGAATAAACTGCTATCTTTCCCTCAACAACCAAATAGATTTTTGTGACATGACCTTTTTGCTAAGGTAGGAGCACCTGAGAAGCACATAGCTTCCCTGGCATTGGAGAAATCACTGAACAATGTATTAACTGGGAGAGAAATGGATCCCGTTCGCACTGTAGGAAATAGAGCCCCTTGGGCAGAATGAACCATTATACCTACTTTTCTCTTGCTCCCATGTTTATATCTAATGAGCATTTGTCTCTTCTGGGATCCACCTTCAAGTTACCTGTCAGCCAAGAAACTGGCCTGTGGGTATGTTTACTTCCTTTCGGAAAACTGAGAAGGTCAGTGGCTGTTCTGAGCTACCGGGTCCGATCTTCCATGTAAGACAGCTACTAAATTTACTGTGACCCAGGCACTGTTAGAGGCCACCGAACTCTCCCCAGAAAGGACTGAAAAAAAGTAATCCTGATGTTTTGAGTCTTCTAGAAATTTAGCAGTATGAAGGGAGCTCCAGGAAGGAACTCAGAATGGAGATGTTTTAGTTCTGCCGGTTTCAGCTTGAGGTCTAGGAACCATGGCATCCTCATCTATAAAATAAGACACTGGGATTTATTATACAAACCGTTAGGTGTTTTCTATATGCTATGAAACAGATTCTATGCACCCTCAAGGCAAACAGCATGAACTGAATTTCTCTCAGGCTCAGGAAACAGTCGGCTCATATGACTTGGCTTATTTAAGGTGAAAAAGAAACACAGGTAAACTTACAGTGTCCACAGTTTAGACAGCAAGTTTTTACTCACAGGGCGACCATGAATAAGGTGATGTCCATATGAAGAAACACAGATTACAAGTCACAATGGAGAGTACAAGTCTTTGCCGTTTAGCTTGGAGCCATGAATCCAATGGACAAGGGGTTGGGTCCAGAATTACCCTGTGGGGTGGAGTGGAGCGCAGGTGTCCTTGACAGTCCCACTGATGGCTGGGAGTGACCTCCCCAACCCCCACTCCCACCCACCTTCACTCCCTCAGTGCCGAATCTCAGAGTCAGGGCAGGGTTAAGAAGCAAACTGTAACCAGTCTAAAGAAGAGGAAGAAAAGTAAGGGTTTATAGTGAAAAAATTAAAATGGAAGCCCTCATGATAAGTCATGGGTGTGACAGACACAAGAGTTTATCCCTACCTTTACCTCTACCTCCTACCTTTACCCTACCTAAACGAAAGTAAGCTTTCATTTCTTTTTTTTTTTTTAAGATTTTATTTATTTATTTGACAGAGAGAGGGCACCAGCAGGGGGAGTGGCAAGGAGAGGGAGAGGGAGAAGCAGGCTCCTGCTGAGCAGGGAGCCCGATGCAGGACTCGATCCCAGGACCCTGTAATCATGACCTGAGCCAAAAGCAGACGCTTAACCAACTGAGCCACCTCGGCGCCCAACAAGCTTTCATTTCAATAGCATTCCAAAAACACCGAAATTATAAGATGTATAACAGATGATCAATCCACCTGATAATTAAATTTAAAAAAATGTTTTTTGGGGAAAAAATTGGGTTCTATTTTCAGAATCAGCAGCTTAGAGATGTGAATTATCTATTAATAAAAATCCACTTCATCTGTGTTCACCACCATAACTTTCCCTCTGCTTTGTTTCTCCACTGTCATAGTATTGTTACAACGTTGTGTATGTACAAATAGAAATGTCTGTCACTATCAAATAAAAGATATCTTAAGGCTCTTTAAATTTTTCAGTTACTTTCTTCAATGTGTCTTGATTAATTTTGTACTTTCATCTTCAGGCTCCTTCCTGTTTTCTTTAAATTTCCATCAATGATTCACCACCATCTAATTCTCTTCGTTTCCAGTATGTAACATGGTGCTGGCACAGAATAGGCACTGAATAAATATTTGATGAATGAATGAATCCATATCAGTGGTTCTTAATATTCGGAATAAAGGCTCCTTAGGGAATGTGATGAAATCAGTAGATTCCCTCCCCAGGTAAACGAACTCACGCAATTTTGCATGACAGTTTCAGGGCGCATAACGCCCATCCTCTGACCTAAGGGTTCTTCAAACCCCAGACATCACATTTAAGTGTGAGCATTTTTGAAAACACTAAAAGCTATTTGCTATAGGTACCTGGTATAGGAAGGAAAGATGGTCTCTGATATTAAATTTATGACCCGGTAATTCAAGACACTGTTTCTCACTACTGGTCCCAGAGGCACTGTCTGTAATGAAGAAAGTCTGGAGGAATTGGTACCCGAAGCATCCACAAAACTAATTTAGCATAAATTGCCCAAAGGGAGGCCATCTCTAGGTCTCCTACCCAGTAAGCACTGCCTCTGATTGAAAGTATTGCTGGATGCTGGCATTATACAGGCATGTGAAGGAGGGGAATGCTCCTTTTACCAGAGTAGCTCTCTTTCTCAATTAACACTCATAGCCAGGCAATTCTAGCCCAGATCTGCCTTTGCTTCAAGTGTCTCATTGTTATGTAAACGAGCCTTTTAACCCATAGGCTTGGACATTTGTTTGTTTGTTTTCTCCCACATTAGGGATATTTGAAATGTTTTGGCTAATCTTGCTTTAGGGAAAGTGCTGAAAAGTAGGTCATGGTTCTTTCCCTAAACAGAGTTCAGGCAGACAGCTCCCATGCAAACTTTGGTGTCTATCTTATAAACTCAGAAGCCAGGCTTCCTGGTAATAGGGGTAATACTTTGGTTTATGCCAGGATTTCTCAACCTTGACACTATTGACATTTTGGGCAGAATATTTCCTGTGCATTGTAGGATGTTCAGCAAGATCCCTGGCCTCTATCCACTAGATGGGTAGTATCCTCCACCCACTTCCCACTCCCCACCCCCTTAGCGTTGACAGTCAAAATGTCTCCAGACATGGCTACATGTCCCCCAGGGGGCAAAGTCACTCCCCAGTTGAGAACCACTGATCTATACCTATACTTCGTCCTTTGAGTATCATAATTATAAAGTTGAGAACCACAGGATTTTAAAAGTCCTAGGAGCAAAGCCACTTCCTGGAGATTTACTATGGACAGACCACCGGTGAGTTGCTTTTTCCTTAACATACACATTTCCCACAACTGGCTTAGAGTCCTCACTGAGACTACAAAAAGAGAAAGAGAAAGCAACACTTCCTTTGAGGGAGTAGCTAGAGTTTGATGCCCTGGCCATTAATTCACATGAAAATTCATTCTACCAAACTCACAACTACTCTACAGGAGAGCTTCTCGGCAGAGGAGAGGAGCCCACAGGGCTACTTGGCAAAGGAGGCCTAGTCTCTTCAAGGGAAATAGCAATTTACTCCCAGAAGACATAGCACAGCAAAAGGCTTGGGCACAATTGTCATGGGAGAGATGGCTTCCATTGCACCTGGAAAGAGAACACAGGTGTGCTGCCCAGAGTGGAACGAAATACATCTCATTTGTTAAGCATAACTATGCCAAGGACCAGCTTCCCTAGCATTTCTCAGTGGCCCATTATAGGGACCCACTATATCATCATTCCTGTTCTTTCCCGCCTCCTCTTCCCTCCCCAACACACACGTACACTCCCAGAAAATTTGGAAAGTAAAAGCAACATGCTGCCCTCCTGCAGCCTCCCATTCCGGAAGCCCAAGGCCCTGCCAGGACCTCTAGAACTAAACATCCTCAGACAGGGTCCAAGACCTCCTCACAATGCCCTGAATGACAAAGGTTCTGGTGAGTTCTGACTTCCCACTGCACACAAAGTACCAAATGTTTGCCCTGAAGGAAGGCAACCACCAAGGTTAAGCCCAAACCCACAAACACACCAAGATCAATATGTTTTAAATCACTTTATTGAGTTCATTACTACAGGCAGCTTTCATGCCAGCCCAGGCCAGTCTGCTCAGCTCCCAAATCTCCCAGACAAAGGGAATTCTCTCTTTTTCTTTAACTCTGCAGTCATGGACCCTCTGACTGGTCAACCTCCTACTCCACCTTCCTACCTAATCCCAGCTCATCTCCCCTCATTTCTCTCCCCCTTCCCCACAGTCAGATCTTTTCCTGCAGGGACTGTTATGCAAATATGTTAATGGCATAACCAAATCCTTGTGCTGAGCGGTTATTGTGCAAGGCTGGGTAACCTGGGATAAATGTCATTCTCATATTCACAAAGCTTTATGCCAAAGCACTTTAGCAGTATCTTGGTAAATAAATGCTTGTGGGAAAAAATTGTGTCCAAATAAAAACTGATTTTATTTTCCAAATAACCCATTCAGGTTGTGGATGTTTTCCATTTCTGATTGATTTCTTTATTGGCATCTGGTCCTACCACCTTAACTATCTCTGCCTCAAAATTTCAAGTGAATAGTGAGCTCTGAATAAGCACTTAGAGATGTGGGAGGAAATTCATCAAGATTATTTATAATAGGAAAAAAATTGGAAGCGACCAGAGTGTACAAGGGAAAACAGTAAATAAATTGAATCCATACTCACACAGGGAGTACTATGAGCCATATTCATATTCTCAAAGAACACTTAAACTAATAGAAAATCTAAAAAATTCTATATTGTGGTTCCAATATATAAAGAAAAATAAAAATGATAATAAGGTTTATATTTTAGGGCAAAAATGATATTCCAATGAGTGGGTTTAAATTCCCTTTTTTTGTACATATCTATAGCTTCCAGATTCTACCCCATGAACGTATATTACTTTTACATTCAGAAAAGAAAAGGAAACACTTTTTTTTTTAATTTTACCTGATGTGATTGTTGGGGTAGGCAGAATTCCATGATGGTCCCCAATATTCCCACTCCCCTGGTGCACCTGCCCTGTGTAATCCCCTCCCCTGGAGTGTTGACTGGACTTGTGAATATCATCAATGATGCTATGGTATCTGGCAAAAGTGAAAATATTTTGCAGATGTAATGAAGTCTCTATCAGTTGGCTTTAAGTTAATTGGAAGAGAGATTATCCTGGGTGGGCCTGACCTAAGGGTCCTTATAGGTCTGAGATTAATGTCTGGAGATAAGAGAACAGAAGCAGCAGAGATGCTCTCCTCCCTCCAGAATCCCTGGTTCTGCAACTCAGTCAAGTCACAGATTCTACCCCTTGTGGCCCTAGAAATGACTCGAAGGCTTTCCTGGGCTCAGAAGAGAAGAAAAAGGCCAAGAAGGGCACATAGAGAGAAGAATGAATCAAAGAGAAGCCCAGCCTTTCTGTCTCTTCACTGGCTTTGAGGGAGCAAGATGCCATCAGTTATGCTGCTGCAAAGAACTGAACTCTACCAACAAACACCTGTATTTGGCATAGGACCCCAGCCCCAGCTGTCACCTTGATTACAGCTTTGTGAGACCCTAAGTATGCCTGGACTCCTGACCCATGGAAACTGCGATGATACATGTATGTTATTTAAAATTACTATGTTTGTAGTAATTTTTCACACGGGAAATACACAATAGGAAACTAATACAACCATTGTTTTGAAAATACAACGTAATTGTATTTTCAGTACCCCCGCCATTCCATTGGCACCTGCAGTCATGGCTGGGAGCAGCCGGGGGAGCAGGGTCTTATTGAAGGTGCAGGAGGAACCAAAGGGTGCCGTCACCAGGTTGCCTTGAAGGGAGATGGAGCAGTGCATCCTCCAGGGCCCCCACACCTCTCATCCATAATCCAGGCAGTCCCCCAACTCTTTATTAAAACTGTTAAAATGACCAAAGATGCACAAATTCCATTCTGGGATGAAGCCCACCATTTCTCTGTGCCTACACCTGTGACTCCAAGCCTTGTTGGTGGGGACAAAGGCATACCCTGACAGTCACAATAAAGGCATGACCATCATCCTCAGAGGGACACACAGCGCTGCCCTAAACTCACAACACTCTCCAATAAGTGTGTTCTCCACCCTCCAACCCCATGGCTATCTCAGAGAGTCTGTAAACCCCTAAAAACCACCACCCCTCCTCCTCACCACCTCAACCTTTGCCACTCACCCTCAGCTCCTATCTGCTTAAACTCAATTGAGAAAATGAAATCTATCAGCTAAAAGTGCTCTCACTTTCCCATAACTAATTTACAAAGCCATTCAAACTGCCCTCTTCTTGTTCACTCCTCCTGCTAAAATGGAGGGTGCATTTCTCCTCTTGTCAATGGCATCCCTCCCTCATGCACACCTCCGTGGTACCATATCTCTCATTTACACCCCACCCCACCCCAATCTAACCTCTTTCTCCCCACCCTATTAAAACTGAGCCCTTCTTCTCTATTCGTATTTTGTCCCATGTGATTGCTTCTATTCCTGTGGCTTTAAATACCAACCCAAATATCAATGGCTCCCAAATGTCTATCTGTGGCTCAGACCTCACTTCTGAGTAATCTTTAAATCCTTCTGCTCCTCTGCCACTCATAACCAGAGTACCGGTTAAGCTGCTGTTTCTGTCTCTAAAATGCATCTCATTTATTTGTTCACGACTTCACTTCTTGTGGCCACAACCATTGTACACCACACCCTCAAAATCTCTACCGAATCCTTTCTTGAACCTTCTACATTCAGAAAGTCTCAAATTTTGCTGCCCATTTGAATCACCTGAGGAGCTTTGTAGAATTCCAGGCTGCACCCCAGACCAATTAAATTAGAATGTATGGAATGCGGGAGACCCCGACATCAGTATTATTTTGCACTCCCAAAGGATTCCAATCTGCAGCCATTTCTCGGAACCTGTGTTCTGATTGGGCATCTGCGTGTGCCCCCTCCTGTCCATATTCCCCTTTAGAGCCACCAGGATGAGCCTGGCACTCCCTGCTTAAAAGCCCTCGGAGACTCCTGATTTCATGGGAAATAAGCTCAAATTCCTACCATGGCCACAGGCCTCAATCCGGCCCCACCCACTCCTCCCACTCACCTTATGCTGCTCTTCCTTCTCTCTCAACACCCCACACTCTCTGCCTGCCATTCCTCCAGCACACCTTGCTCCCATCTCAGAACCTCCCTCTGTCTGCAGGGAAAGCAGGCTTTCTTACCCTTTACCTCCCCCAAAGAGCCCGTTGTTGACCCCTCACCATCTGTTCTCTCCCAAAGCACCGGCACTTTTTCTTAGTAACATTTCTCACCAACGGCAATCGTATATGTCTTCTTCCTTGTTCATTATCCCTCCCCAAAAGTTTGTGGGTTCCAGGAGGGCAGAAGCATGTGTGTTTTGTCACCACTGTATACCTAGCATGGTGGCTGGCACAAAGTAGAAATGCTCACTAAAAAATAAATGATGGGTGAATGGCTGAATTAAGGAGAGAACAATGGCAGGAAATGAAAACATACTTATCCAACACAGGGTGATATTAATCTCAGACCTACAAGGACCCTTAACATCCACAAGAGAGTCACCTGCAGACTTTCTTAAATGCTCAGAGCCTTGAATATGACTGTAACAAGTATTTTTCTCCATTTCCTAATCTACAACATAGCTTCTCATGGGGTCTTTATGAGACTGAAATCATGCTTTGTGTTGGATGGGTCATTTCAATGCAGAAGCTCACTTAACAGCTAAGGGGACTTGTTCCCACACCAACAACACACTCCCTCATATTCACCCTTGTGCCTTTGCAAAATTACAAATTAGTACATGCCAAGGACCGCCTATTCACTCAAGTATTACCAAAACTGCAAACATTAAATCTGAGATTGCCAAGAATCCACCATACCTAATTCCAGAAACCCCAGCTTCCTTTGTCCTTGCTGTTCTATCTAGAGTACCTTTCTCTCTTGTTAACCTAGTTAACCTGAATTCTTTCTGATTCTGCTCAAAGGTCATCTCTCAAACCAACCATTCTTCACCTCCTCCCCACTGGGCCCACCAGCAGTGCCCCCATGGCTTCCCATAGGTCTCGGTGTACCCCTCCCTCAGAGTGTTCATCACACTGTCCTGCCATTATTTGCTAACTGGTCTGTCTCCCTCACTGGACTGGGAGTCATGGAGGGTGACTGGGACCAAATCAAGTTCAACCGCTGACACTTTGGGAGTGTATTAGTCTGCTCTATCATAACAAAATACCACAGACCAGGGGGCATAAACAACAGAAAATTGTTTGCTCAGTTCCAGAGGCTGGAAGTCCAAGATCAAGGTGTCAGCAGAGTTGGTTTCTCCCGAGGCCGTTCTCCTTGCTTGTAGATGGCACCTTCTTCCTGTGTTCTTACATGGTCTTTCCTCTTGAACACACACCCCTGGTGTCTCTGAGTGTCCACATTTCCTCTTCTGTGAGGACCCAGTCATATTGGGTTAGGGCCACCTAATGACCTCATTTTAACTTAATTACCTTTTTTTAAAAAAAGACTTATTTATTTTAGAGAGAGAGAGCATGCACACGAACAGGGGGAGGAGTAAAGGGGGAGAGAGGGAAAGAATCTCAAGCAGACTCCACACTGAGTACAGAGCCCGACACAGGGCTCCATCCCATCACCCTGAGACCATGACCTGAGCAGAAATCAAGAGTTGGATGCTTGGGCGCCTGGGTGGCTCAGTCGTTAAGCGTCTGCCTTCAGCTCAGGTCATGATCCCAGGGTCCTGGGATCGAGCCCCGCATCGGGCTCCCTGCTCAGCAGGAAGCCTGCTTCTCCCTCTCCCACTCCTCCTGCTTGTGTTCCTGCTCTTGCTATCTCTCTCTCTGTCAAATAAATAAATAAAAATTAAAAAAAAATAAATTTAAAAAACAAAGAGTTGGATGCTTAACAGACTGAGCCATTCACATGACCCTAACTTAATTACCTTTGTAAAAGACCCTGTCTCCAAATACAGCCTCATTCTGAAATACGGGTGGTTAGGACTTCATATGAATTTGGGGATCATAATTCAGTCCATTACAGGAAGTGATTGACTAGTAGATGTAAATAAGTGTTTCTGCTGTAATCAGAAAGGAGAGAAAAGAGGGATGGAGGAAAACAGAGAATGAGAAGAGACACAGGTCTACCGATTACGATTAGGCCAATGTCTAATTGACAGTTCAGTGACCCCAATCTTGGAAGTTACCAGGAAGGAAGCAGGGCATATACTAGTCTCCAGCCAGGGCAGATATCATACCATGTATGACCTCTCTTTATGTCTCTTAAATGCCCACCAACTACCTTGGACAAGTTACTCTGTCCCTCTGTTTCCTCATCTGTAAAACAGGGGATCAGAAGAGTCTCCAGTTTGTGGGTTGTCCGGAGGCCCAGCTGAGATAACGCACCCTGAAGGCCTGACAACGTACCTGATACATTATCATCCACTTGCTGCAGCACAGACACTGCCATCCTTGTGGCCCCCACTACTTGTAGCTCACTAAGCACATCAAGCAAACAGAAACATGTACTACAACATATCATCCAGCTGGATTTTTGAAATGGCATTTTCAGTGCTTGGTAAAATAGAAGAGTTATTAACTAGCTATGATTTAGAAATGTGCACCACAAAATTGTTGCTGGAAAGAGTTTTAAATCCACATTAAAAGTCAACTATGAGGAAAGGAGCAAAGAAGAAAAGCACTTTTGAAAGCTGCTTCTTTCCACCAGTTGACCTTGCCTCGTGCACATACTCCTCTATCAGAGCTGAGGTAACAGAGCCACTCTGGAGCTTTCCTTCCCCACGTGTCTGCAGAGGAAAGGCGGTACCTGCGAACGCTGGTTTGCTTCAGCAAAAACCATCTTAAGCCTCCTAGGGAGCCCTGGTGGCACAGATGGTATTCTCATGTGTTGATGTGCTCCTTCTGGACTCATGATTTCTCCCTTTAAAATGACTACTTCTAGTGTTAGAGGGATCAGCAGCATTGCCGCCCTTGTGCCAGAAGCTGTCATTTTCATGCGAGCGGAGCAGTGGGCCACCACGTGTGGCCTCGGCCAATGGTGCATGCTCGCCCTCACCTTGGTCGCCCAAGGGCAGCAGTGAAATATCCCTCTCCTGAGAAAAAGGAGGGGAATGTTTACCATCTGCTGGCTGTGCTCAAACAGAGAGGCCCTCAGAACAACCCCGGGTCAGGAATCCCTGCTTCTGTAGCTCAGCCGAGTCACAGGCTCTGCTCTTGTCCACTCCTAGAAATGGCTACAGACCCTTCCTGGGGGAAGTGGGGACAAAAAGACCAAGAAGGGCACACAGAGAGAAAGGAATGAATCACCAGGAGGCCCAACCTCTCTGTACCTTCACTGCCTGCCCCACCAGATCAGCAGCTCCTCAGACACTCTCTTTCCTCTGCCCACTGACCTTCCCTGAAAGGGATGGCCTCACCGAGGGGCGGGTGACAGCAGCCTCAGGCCACTAGTCAGGGGAACCTGGAAGTGTCCTGTCCTTGACTAACACTCCTACCATTAAAATCCCACGAGGCACTGAGGCTCCAAGTTTCACTGTCCAGGCTGTGGTGCCAGACCACAGAAGTGTGAGATCCAGGTGCTGCAAGCACCAGCCACATGTCTCCTGACCTCTTTATACCTGGAGTTGTCATCTGTGCACTGTGATGAAAACTGCTTACCTCATTGGTTTGTGAGGTTAAAATGATGAGGATGAAATGAGCTGATTATGTAAAGCCCTTGGAATCTCCACGGGACATAGTAAATGGTATCAGGTGTCATGGACTTTGGGCATTGCCCTAGTCAAATACCATAGACTGGGTGGTTTAAGCAACAGCAATCTATTTCTCACGATTCTGGAGGCTGGGAAGTCCAAGATCAAGGTTCCCCCCAATTTAGTTCCTGGTGAGGTCTCTTCCTGGATTGCAGACTGCCACCTTCTCCCTGTGCACTCACATGGTGCAGACAGAAAGGGTTCTGGTCTTTTCCTCTGCTTATATGGGCTCCAGCTCTGTCAAATTAGGGCCCCACCCTCATGACCTCATTTAAACTTGCTTCCCAAAGACCCCACCTCCAAATATCTTCATCCTGAGTTTGGGAGCAGGGGGTCACAAGCATGCAGTCCATAGAAGGCCAATTGCACTTCCCCCTGGTTAGGGCTTACGTTCCCTAGAGGGATAACCTCTTAGGCGTGCAGCAGGTATGATCTTCTCTGATGAACACGTTCATGGTAATCAATTGCTAGACACATTCTCTTGATGGGAGGACTTTCTTAGGCTCCATCTCCAAGCCTCTGCTTTGAAATGTCTCTCTGGTTTGCATGGTTCCAGTCTTGTTGGTTCACACATCTCCCTCTGCTTGGCCTCTCTACAAGAACAATGTGTTCAACTTGTCACTTGATTTACCTTCTCCTGAGATATTGCCCTTCAGTGGACCCTTTTGCTCTGTGCTCTGCAGCCTGGATAACTCATGAGCTCCATGGGAGATCCACCACTGACTTGACAGCCAGAGAGCCAGAGAGCTGGGATTAGTGAGGAGGACATGGGATGGGCTCAGTAGCAACTGGCAGGAAGGGAGATAGGGAAAGATGTGGGCTTAGTTTTAGGTCTGTAATACAGAGAAATAAAGGCTGCATAAAAGCAGACATAAGAAAATGTGACAGAATAAAAATAAGGAGATATTAACTAATGCAACTTTTTATAATTTCTCTCCTCCAAACTGAGTTCAGACATGCTCAGAGACTTGGGTCCAGGCCCCTCCTATCAGGTAAGCAATGCATATTGTCCTTTTACAGATGAGCACATGAGATGGGGCAAAGTGGAGGCACTCTTCCTCCTGGGACTCAGGTCTCTAATTTCTGGAGCCCAGTGAGGAGAGAGCCGTGCACATGCACAGTGTAAGGACAAGTGCCCCCTTTGGGTGCGCCTGGTCAGTCTCTTGCAATGCAGCCTCTAACAGCTCGTGTTCTCTCCCAGGCCCCCTCTCCTTCACTCAACTTGGTGCTCCAGCACCTGACTGCCCCACCTGACTCACAGCCCTGGGAATCCATGGGAATCCATGGATCCAGAGTAGGCTTAGAAATGACTGAAATTTGCTTGGCATTTGTTCTGGTTCTCCCCAGTCAGCTGCAGCTGATAACCAGAGACCCTGACCTACTTCATGGAGATGCAGTGAACAGGTTGGGAGGAAACAAGAAGGTCCTGGAGACAGAGTTCACACCCACATGCTCACTCACATGTGCCCAGTATTGTAAGTGAATTGAGTTGTGTTCTTTATCTCTGCAATGGTTTTGGGGTTGCACAGTCCCTGCCCCACCCTGCCTGTCTATTCATGGATAAACCAGAGAAGAAGACACAGTTCACTACTTAATGGACTGCGATTGTACTGTGTGTAATTTCCAGATCCAAGGGAGTATGCCCTTCTAGTACTGTGCTTACAGACACAGAGTACTGTTTCCTACCACTTACACACACCTCTGGTTTCTTTGTGTAACAAGCGTGTCAGTTTATTAAATGCAAAATGGAGGAAGGGATAGGAAACATTTTATTCTTAACACATGAATGGTGGAAGCTCATTTTACATCCCCCCAAATCCTGATTATAAGATTCTTGTTGGAGACAAAACAATGAGGTTTCCAAAATAAGGACTCTGCAATAATTACCCTCAGAGGAGAAAATTTGGGCTTCAGAAGATGAAGAAGGAGGAAGAGGTGGGGCAGGAAGGAGGAAAAAGGGAGAAGGCAACGAGGGAGAGAAAGAAAGTCAGGAGAATATGCACTGAGGTATCCAGGTATCTGGAGACATCAACTGAAAGAAGCCAGAAACTTTTGGAAAATGGCAGGCCACTGATAGTAGCTGAGAGCCCTGGGTGCCGCCTTGCGAGCTGTCCCAGGTGCTGGAGGAGTGAGAGTGGGGCTTGGTCTGTGAGTTCCTCACGCCAGAGGAACACAGTGTGCATTGCACATGATGGCCTGATGGAGAGAGGGCAACCACTGAGGCCACAGCGCTCAGGGCGTGGAACTCAGGCCCCCTGGCTCTGCTGCCTATTCGTCCTGCAGTGACAAGGCTGAGCACATTTGGCTCTCAGCTGTAGTGAAGATGGAGACAACCTAGTTCTTGATGCAAAGAAGTAGCTGCCCAGTGGGTCCCACGGCCATGCTGGAGAGCTCACTTGAAAGAGCCATGATTTGAAGCACCCAGGAAGGAAGGAAACCCTCTTTCTCTCCACTGGCCACTTCCTTAGATCATCTGTGCACTCGCCACAGGGATTTTTCCCTGGCTGGTTTGAGGGTAAAAGGAGAAATGGAGGGACTCCTACCTGGACTACAGCTACTAGAGCAGAGGCGCTCCCCATTCCTACCCTTCCCCATCCATCCCTCCCCATCCTTGACAGTAAGACTCTCCCTCCTTTTCTATTTTCCTCTCTCTCCGTCTCTGCCTCTCCCTCTTTCTGTCTTTCCTTGACTCTTTTTCTCTTTCTTGGTTTCTCTCTTTCTTTCTGTCTGTCTCTCTCCCCTTCTCATATAAATGGTGCTACTATAATTCAAGAGGTAGGAGACTCCCCAGACTGCTGGCTAGCTGGCTGGCTGTTTGGATGTCACTCTCCTCTGTCCTCCATGCTGTGCCGAGCACTAATTGAAGCCACTGAAGAGCTGAGTTGGTTTTATAATGCAATGTCTATTTGCAAAGATGCATCATCTTTTAGCATTTTGAATAGGTTGATCTATGTCAATCCATGAAGAGAACAGTCACTCTTGTCCTTTCAGAAGGAAAATGTGGTTATCTTTCACTGGCAAGCTGCCCACTGGCAGCTTGGACATCAGTGTGACTCAGTGATTCGAGTAAGTCACACTAGCCATGGCACTGGGGACAGATGCAGCCACACTCCATTTTCCAGGCTCAAGTACACTGATCCTTAAACCACAGGAACACAGACAAGGTGGCCCCAGAGGAGAGGGAGAAGAACCAAAAAAGCTAACCCCCAGGTCTCTGACTCTCTCCCAGTAATGATGATGTGACAATGAGGGAGGGCTCTGGTGGGATGAGTCCAGTACAGAGAAGTGGCAGGACACTTTGCCCTTCAGGAATCTACTTGGATACTGCCAGCTGGCCAGTCCATTTCCCAACAGGAGGAAATACTTCTGGGTAAGAGTATGGGCCAACTCCAGGAACCTTCCCCCAGGTAGATTCTACTGGTCTCATCATTTAGGAAACATGTTTTCTAAAAAGAGCAAACAGCAAGATTCCTACTGCAACTAGTATTCTTCCTGCCCCCAGGGATGGTCACAGGGCAGAGAGGACTTGGGGACAGAATCCCTGCTGGTGTGGGACAGTTTCCCTAGGAAGTATCAGTGTAGCACGCAGCTGGTAGTGTAGCTCAGCACTGAAGACCCACAAGAAATCACCCGTTTCCAGATTAGAGACCTGACACCCTAGCTTCCAGCACTGGCTGGGCTGATCACACTCTCCTTGTTGTCACTCATTGAAACTGGAGCTTAAGGAAAGGGGAGACCTCAGGGAGGGGATGACTATATGCAGCTAGCCCTGAATATAACCAGCATGGCTCCATGCCTTTTCA
This sequence comes from Callorhinus ursinus, assembly GCF_003265705.2. Lineage (NCBI taxonomy): Eukaryota > Metazoa > Chordata > Mammalia > Carnivora > Otariidae > Callorhinus > Callorhinus ursinus. Next base: position 5,323,868 of record NW_027397088.1, read on the forward strand.
TCCTGGTTGGAAGGGAGCCAGCACATCTAAACATGATCACAAAATGCCTCCATGTAAACTGATCAGTGGGAGACCCTTTTCACCTATACGTTCTTCCCCAGGACAGATGTTGAGATTGCAAAGTTCTTATACCTTTTTGTCCCTAGCTTTATCAGATCTCCTCTGAATTGAGGCACCATTAATGAGGGGTAGAGGCAGAAAGAAAGGGTCCTTGGGGAAGCTCACATCAGAGGAAAGAGTAGGTCCCTGGCTTACCAAGAGTCTGGACCCCCTGGGACCAGGGGAGGTGAGGGACAGTTGGAGGAGACCAAACCACTGAGGGCCCCAGTACTGGTTAGTATGTTACCTTGAGAAGCTTGCCTTAAGAGTATTCCACTCACAAAGCTGGCAACACCAGGACTTGTTTGGGGGTGGTACACCTCAACCTACCCTCACTCAGACAATGCCTCCTCATGTAGGAGACACCCCATGCTTCACTCCAGGTTGACATGAGACACCTAGACCAATCTTCAGGGAGAGGGAGAGAAGTAGACAGACTTCCAGTCTTGGAATTTTCACACTATATGAGTCAGGTTTCCCAGAGAAATGGAGTCAATAGGATATCTATCTGTCTATATCTATATATCTATCTATATCTATATACAGAGAGTTGTTTTGAGGAAATACTTCACACAACTGGGGGCTGGCAAGTCCAAAATTTGCAAAGCAGGCTTATAGGCTGGAAAATCTGGCAAGAGGTAATACTACAGTCTTGCATCTGAGAGCAGTGCAGAAGCAGAATTCCCTCCTTAGGGACCTAGGTTTTTTCTCTTAGGGCCTTCAACTGATTGGACAAGGCCCACCCACAATACAGAGGGGAATCGGCTTTACTCCATGTGTGTTGATTTAATCACATCTAATAAATTCCATCACAGCAACATATAGGCTGGTATTTGACCAAACGCTCGGGTACTATGGCCTAGCCTAGTCAACAGGTAGAATTCATCATCGCACATACCTTAGCTACTCAACTGTTCACACATTTCAATATGTTACCAGTCCTACCAGCTCCTCTAGTATCCTGATCCTTCTTGGGGAAAAAACAAATATAGCAATCAAAATAACAACAGAGTGGAAGTCACAAGGTAAACTTGATGAATGGTTTCAGTAGCAGATGCTATGGGCAAAGAGCCCAGTAGGAGAGGACACCCCACACCTCCCAACACACACAAGGAGAAAAGGTCCTATCCCATCCCCTTTAACATCACCAGGCAAGGGAGGGGGTGCTCTTCACACACCTGAGATAACACCTGCTCATTGTTTTCTTGTCCATGAAATTTGGGGAGGATTAAAAAACCATAAACACCCTACTCATCAACATAGTTTGCCTTTAATTTCACCAGTTATGTCAATGGCTCTGATAAACCAGTTAAATGTCATGCAAATATTTGGACTTAAACTCTTCAGAATATTCAAAAATCTTACAGTGGGGTGCCTGGGTGGCTCAATTGTTTAAGCGTCTGACTCGATTTTGGCTCAACTTATGATCTCAGGGTCGTGAGATTGAGCCCTGTGTTAGGCTCTGCACTGAGCATGGAGTCCGCTTGTGATTCTCTCTCTTCCTCTCCCTCTGCTCCTTCCCCACCCCACTCATGCATGTGCTCTCTCTCTGTTTCTCTCTCTTTCTCTCTCAAATAAATAAATAAATGCAAATAAAATCTTTAAAAAATCTTACAGCAATAATGGATGGTTTATACATTCAATTCAATCCAACAAACACTGGACAGCTAATATGTCAGACAGCTAATATGTCATGCTAAGTCAGTGAGAGGCACAGAAGAGAATCAAAATCTCTGCCACCAGGCCTCTGCCTTCTCCTACACACTCACAAATTGAGACTGAGAGTACAGGTGGGCTTAGAATGTATCAGGTCATACCACTTCTCCCACGACTCCTCAAACCGTTGAACAGCTTCCCAAGCCACTCAGTCAAAACCAAAGTCTTTATGGTGGCTTCTGGGGTCTCTGTGACCTCCCCAGTCACCTCCCTAACCTTCCTGACCTGCCTTCCTATCACCAGGCCCAGGCCCACTTCACTCCAGCCACAGTGGCTCCCTTCTGGGCATCACGTAGGCTGGCACACTCCCCACCACGGCCACGGCACTTACCACAGTCTTTGCTGGAATTATTCTCTCCACAGGACTGCCCATCCAGGAAGTGACAAACCCAGTGCTTTCCCCGATTCTCTTTGAAGCATTTCTGTCACATCTTTAAAGGATAGGCTAAGAAGTCCAAGCAGTTGTCTCTTCCTTAACGCAAATGGTGCTTCCAAAAGGGCTTCCGTAGCTTGTCTTCTTTAGTGGCTACACGCCACCCCTGGGACATTGCGTTCTTTACTCTTTCACTCCACAAATCCCTTGTACTAGTTATCCACTGCTGCATAACAAATGACTGCAAACTTAGCAGTTTTAAACAACACACATTAATAAATGTGTTTATTATAATATTATAGATTATAGATATAGATAATATTATCTCCCAGTTTCTGGGCATTAGGGGTCTGGGCTTTAGGGTCTAACTGGGTCCCTTCTCAGGGTCATAGGCCACAGTCAAGGTGACAGGCAGTCTGTGTTCTCATCTAGAGGCTTGGCAGGGGAAGAATCTGCTTCCAGGCTCTCTCAGGTTGTTAGAAGAATTTATTTCCTTGTGGTCATAGGACTGAGAGCTTCACACTGCTTGCCAGCAACCAGGTAGAGGCTGCTGTTCACTGCTAAAGGCCATAGCAGTTCCTTGCCACGAGCCCTCCATAGGCAGTCACAACACATAGCTGTCTTCTTCAAGGCCAGCAGGAGAGTGAGATGAGTCAGCTAGGAAGACAGAGTCATAACATAGTCTTGTAATCATCACTTTAGGCATAGTCTTTCACTTAGTGGCACATCACAGAACCCACCTACACTCAAGGGGAATGGATTATGCAAAGACACAAACATCAAGGGAGGGAATCACAGGAACCACTTTAGAGTCTGTCTGCCACACCTTTTTTTGCATCTAACTCATTCCAGCCTAGATGATCACAAATTTCAAATTAATGGAGAGGGAGATGGCTCTTAGCGCCGAGGATTTACTCTATTTGATTTATTTGGGCCAGAGCTTGAGCCTTCCCAGATTTCCACCCAAATCACAAAAAGTCCTGATTTGCAACAACATAGTTGTTGGAGTTGGAGGCATGGCGGGGGGGGGGGGGCATGGCTATGAGGAGAACAGGGGTTTCCTGTGTTTCCCTAAAGGAAACATGGCCCCAGGAAGGTTGGAACTAGCACTTAACCAAGAAGCAACTTTAGCAACCAGGTAATACCTAACCGTGGCTCTCAGAAGCAGCTTCCAAACCTCAACCCAGTTATTTTCTCTGCCATAGTTGAAGAACAGAAAGCCCTGAGCAGCAAGAAGCATGGATGGTGCTAGACAGCTTTCCATATTAATAACCATTAAGTGTCAGAAATTATTTCACTTCAATGGCAGTCTGTTGCTTGCCAGTTGTACTTGACCAGATAGCTACGAAATGCCCCTCATGACACATGCCTTCGCACCGTGCAAATGAAATAAAAAGGGCTTAGAAGAAAGAACTCCAGCTCACATTCTTTAAATACCCCTGCCTTCCAGCAGCAACTCTGCTAGAGTCCTGCTAAAAGGTGATCCTTCTGAAACTTAATCGCTAGGACAAGAGCTTTTCTTCTCCCTTACAATAAATTGTGAATTAAAAAAAGAAAACATGCTGAGCTTTAATTTTAAACAGAGTTACCCTGGGGGTGGTGGAACACAGCCAGCTTTGACTTTCTGTTTGGCTTCTGGCTGGGAGGACCTGAGGGCTGTCAAAAATGGGTGTTATTGCTGTCGACCTGGCAAAATCACATTCTTCTCTCTGTAGAGAAGAGGGGAAAGCTAAAGAGCTCAGGGAACGGCGGGTAGGTTCTCAGAGGCAGACACAACCATTGAGACCCCAGCCCTCAGCTCACCCCCACCAAGGCAGGGATGGGGAAATCTCAAGATTTTCACCAAGGGAGGGGCCACAGGAGAAATGGACAGCAGGAGCATGTGCACTGAACACTATGCAGCTCCAGGGGCAGAATCCGGGCTCCATCCCCATGTTTTATGCTTTGAATGCCTTTGGGCAAGACATTCACCTTCACTTGCCTTACCTGTAGAGTGGGAAGAAGAATGGCTGTTCTGTTCACCAAACAGCATTGATAATGGCCATCAGTGTTAAGTGTTTGGTAATGTGTAGTATATTTTGCAAATAGGAGGTGATGTTACTACTACGAATTAGAGTTTTTCCCTCTTTCCCTCTATTTTACTTTGTTTCTTCTATTCTCTCTATGGATTTTTTTTAAGTCCTAAGTGTAGCCTTTATAAAATTTGGGAAGCAAGATCCCACACCACTGGTATACTGCTCAGAGAATATCCTTCGCGTGTCTTCTCAAACCAACTTCCCCTTTCTTCCCACCTGACCTTTCTATGAATGGGACTTCGCAGAAACTATGTGGACCTAGGGCTTTGAAAGGAGGGCATGTGGTCTTGGGCAAGGATAGAGTAATCCCATCTGGAATGGTGCCTTGGATTATCCTTAGCTCCTGTCCATTTCCCTCACAATCTACCACCAGAAGCCTCATACGAGACCTCATGATGACCTTGATGTGTGAGAACAGGCCATATTAGTTTGCTAGTGCTGCCAAAACAAAGTAGCATGGCCTGAGTGGCTTAAACAAGAGAACTCTATTTACTCACACACCGTTCTGGAGGCTGGAAACCTGAGATCAAGGTGTCAGCAGAGTTGTTTCCTCTGGGGCCTCTCTCCTTGGCTTGCAGATGCCACCTTCTCCCTGCATCCTCACATGATTTTCACTCTGTGTGTGTGTGTGTCCTAATCTCCTCTTCTATAAAGACACAAGTCACATTGGATTAGGGCCCACCCCTATGACCTCATTTTGCTTTAATTACTCTTTAAAGACCTTATCTCCAATTACAGTCACATGCTGAGGCATTGAGCTGAGCATTAGGGCTTCCACATATGAATTTGGGTAGACACATAATTCAGCCCATAACGAAGACACACCTGAGGGTGATAGTTCCATGGGTCAGGGGTAAGGGATACATGAATGTTTTAGTTTCCTCATCTTTTAAAAAAATCTCTTAAAAGGAATAAATTAGATCACTATGTAGATGTTCGATATATGGTAGTCGAATGGGAATTAGAACCCTGGAGAATCTCCCAACTTCTTTTGTTGACAAACTGGTTTTTCTTGCCACCCTCTTACTACCATTATGACCCCAGGGAAGGGAGCCAGACATGTTTAGTAACCAAATAACATAATACTTCTGTGCTGCTCTTTGAAGATTATGACATCTGTAATTGAGATCTTTATCTTTGCAGCAAATGAAATGAGGGCCAGAACTTCTCACCAACCAAACATGGGGGAACCTAGTGGGTGGGCCACAGGAGAGAGGAACTGATGAGAGACATGGGAAAGCAGGGGAGTCTATTCCTGACTGAGGCAGGACACTGGGAGGAAGAGACACATCCCAGGAGAGATGGAGGCTGCTTTCAGGCTGCACACCTTGCAGGCAACCCTGGAGTCTTCTGGGGAGGACAAAAACCCTCACTGTAGGGACCAAGCCAGACAAATCAAAAGGGAGATGGAGCCATGGGGACTTCCGGGGCAGGACCAAAGGGCCCAGGAGGGCAAGGGACCAGGGAGAGGAGTCCTTCAGAGCCAGAAGGGGAAGTCCTTCCTCTACTCAGAAGGGTGGACCCTCCACTCAAAGGGTCCCTGAGGGCTGGGGTGGTGCAGTAGGACCCGCTGTAGGAGGTGGGAGCAGGTACAAGGAGCAAATGAAAGTCACACCTCAGAAAGCACCACCTGATTTTATCTCAGGGTGTTCATCGGGTCCAGGAGAGTTGAAGAAATGCCTAAAGTTCAAGGCTGACTTCCTTGTGACTGTGCCAAGCAGGCTGCTCTGTCCGCGGTGGGGGTTGAGAACTAGAAAGTGATCTCTGCAAACAGCCATTTATATGCTTTTGATTCTTGGCTTTGCTTTAATTTTCCTCCATTTTCTAATAAGGAAAGTTCCTTTTTAAGAGTGTACTTTCATCTCAACTAAAGAGAAAAGGAAACTTCCTTCATTTCCATGAAGGGCTGGCTGAGGTTGCCATGGAGAGGGCACCATTCCCCCTTTGGTGACTCCAGAGGTAGAGCCTGGGTCCCGATTAGCTCCCGAGCCGAGATCATCACAGAATAAAATGCCAGAGTCCAGGAGCAGATGCCAGAGGCTGAGAGTTTCTGGGGCAATAAAACTCCCATTTGTTGCCTGGAAGGCTTCACTTTTTCATGCTGCTTTCCATGAGACCAGTTGGAGAAGCATTCCCACAAAGAAGCCAAAGAGCAGATGCTCTCAGAGGAGGCCAGTCCATCTGTCAGCCATTCACAACCTCATATCTCCTGGTGGTCACCTGAGGTGAAGGTGGGTTGTGCAGAAGGAAGGAAGAAAGAAGTAATGCTGGAGCACACTTGGCCCACAGACCAAGGAGCGTTTCTGATGGCTGAAGAACATCAGGAGAAGCTCTAGGTTCCTGGAAATTGGGGAAGGGCATGTGAAAAAAAAGTGGAGAATGGGGCAGAGAAGGAGGGACAGGGAGAAGAAGACTCACTTGACCCCACCAAGGAAGGGCCCAATGTCCAATGAGAAACACTCCCATCTTCATTAACTTGGGAAATGGCTCACCTAGAGAATAGTCTTTAAAAATGAGTCCCAGACAAATATGGTTTCAGGACCCCAGAATGGCCAAGACCCAAGCACCCTTACAAGCACCTCAGAGGTCCTCCCAGAAGCCTACAGTTGGGTTTCCAGACAAAATACAGGATGCCCAGTTAAATTTGGATTTCAGATACACAAGGAATAATTTTTTAGTATTAGTATGTCCCATGCAATATCTGGGACATGGTTATGCTATAAAAAGCATGGGACATGCTTATGCTATAAAAATTATTCCTTGTGTATCTGAAATCCAAATTTAGCTGGGCATCTCCTGTGTTTACTTGCTAAATCTGGTGGCCCTGGCCTGCAGGGTTACCAGCAGTTGTCATTTTTTAAGTTGTAATGAATGGATGTGGTTTGGACAGGCTGTTCCCATGGGCTGCCAGATAATGTGACATCACAGATGGTTGGCTGGGCTGATTCAAGGGTTTGTTCAGCCCTTCCTAAATGTATCAGTGTTCTTGGCTGCCACACATAAACAACTGATTCAACTGGTTTAACCAGAAGAACATTTATTGTCCCCCATAACTGGGAATCCAGAGACAAGCCATGTTCCAGATGCAGTGTGATCAGTGGTTTATGTCCTCACGGGCTTTCTATTTGTCCACTTTGCCATTCTCCATGTTGACTGTATCCATGGCTGAGAGCAAGATGGCAGCAGCAACACCAGCATCACTCCCAAACATGGCCTCATTATTGGCACAACTTCTCAGTTACGGTGGAAGAACAGGACAAAGGTAAAGAGCTATTCAGTGTCCCATGACTTTGGACTTGTGGCCAGTGAAGAATATGAAAAGAAGAACAGATTGAGTAAACATGCAGTTGGAAGAAGTTATATGACATATGTATTAATATACAAACATTAACAGTAAAAGTGATTGCAAGTACATTTAAAAAATTGAAATCGACTAATGAATATAGTAAGGAATAAGGTATTGATGGGACCGTCTGCACCACATTCTTACACTGTTATCCAAAATTTAGTATGACTCCCAAAGAATGGACTAGAACATTTGGTTTGCTTTATTCTACTTTTGGGAAATTACCCGTTGCTGACAAATGAACCAAGTGCAAGACTCAGGAACAGTTTTCTCTGTGGTTTACATTGATTTATGGAAATGCTTCCCTGTTGGGTCATCTCAACAAGTGAGACACCACATGAACTTGACCCTCATTCTCTCTTTTATCTGGTCTCTTCCATAAGTCACTTCCATAAAGTAGAGGACTATTTATCCAGGAACTAAACTATGAGAACAGTGTAGATGCTTTTCAAATGTCATTTAAAAGCAACTCTTTGAGAAATATTGCCAAAGGGTCCATACTTTAACACAGTGAGAGAACATCAAGAAAATACACACCGGCACTTGTAGCTCCAGCCTTTTCTGACTTCTCTAAAAATAAAAATAAAAAAAAAAATAGGGAAGGCCTTGTCAAAGTTTTGAAATATCAAATCCCAAATCAAATTTATCAGATCTGATTTCCAATTTTTTATGAAATATGAGGGCAGAGTTAACAAGGTAATGGGAATCTGAAGGAAAACCCTTGGGGCACCTGGGTGGCTCAATCGGTTAAGCATCTGCCTTCAGCTCAGGTCATGATCCCAGGGTCCTGAGCAGGGAACCCGCTTCTCCCTCTCCCTCTGCCTGCTGCTCCCCCTACTTGTGCTCTCTCTCCCTCTGTCAAATAAATAAATAAAATCTTAAGAAAAAAAGAAAAGAAAAGAAAAGAAAAGAAAACCCTCTTGGTGTTTTATTTTCTCTTCTACTAAGTAAATATCTTTCCAAGAGCTCACATTTAGACTAGAGAGTATATTAGAAAAGTAAAACTTTTGTGTTCATAAGTGTCTTCAGGTATCCTTTGTCCACCAAATCAGTCAGAAACCAATATTTATCAAGATATGTATCAAATCTCTTACAAAAATACTTGAAAATGTATTTAATCTCAATGTACTTTTGAGAACACTCCCAATCTAAAATCGGTACCACCAGAAAGAAGTGTTGGGGGAAATCAGAGGGTTGGTTTAACTAAGTAGACCTGAGTTCTGGTCTTATTTCTGGCCCACACTGTCATTGTGACCTTTTAGGCAAGATGAAACTCCCTGGGTCTCAAGTTCCTTGTATAGGAAGGATGGCATTCAGCTATGTGTCATGAAAACCCAACCACCGTGGCTTATAGAGAAAGGGTTTAACTTTCTCAAAAATGTTATGCCCGGGACTGGTGCAGCAACCCCACGATGGCATCCCAGCTTGCCATCTTTTTATTCTCTGTCTTCTTTAGCTCGTGACTTCATCCTCACCTTTATCATCTTTTGGTGGTAAGATAACCCTTCCACCTCCAAGCTCACAAAAAATAAAGCAGAGAAAAACAAGAAAGAAGAAAAGCAGCTTCCTCAGAAACTCTGAGATTATATCTGCACAACCCATTGATCCAAACTGTGTCACATAGCCCTCAGACTCATCTTCCCTAGATGCACGGAGCCTGGGGAAATGAGATATTTCACTGGTACACTGTAGCCACAAATAAAATGGAAGTTCAATTGATAAGGAAGAAGAGGGGTTTGGTTGGCAAAGAGCAATGTCAGCCACATGCCTCAAAAGAAATAAGGCCCCTACTAGCTCCCATTCTACTATCCACTCATTCTTGCACTCAACAAATGTATGTCGAATGCCTACTCTCTCCAGACAGTCTTCTAGCTACTGGGATGCAGTACTACCTATCTATGGACATAATTGGCAGAACAATAAATTTGATTTCCTTAGACCACTAGCCCAATAAAGTGATCCTAGAAAAACAGAGCTGATACAAAACGGAAACTTCCCTTCCTCATTCAATGGACCACACAAGAAGGAACAATGGGTAACAGCTTGTCGCAAGAGTCTAATTGCAGCCCGAATTATAGTCTCCCCCTTCCTTCTCTGGTTTAGTGCTCTAGAATGCTCAACTTCATTCTGGTCCACAAGCAAAGGGGATCCTCTTGGAGGAGAGAAGGTGAGATCATGATTCTAGATTTTTTTTGGTGACCCATGAGGTATTCCTACCTCCTCCTACCTGTTCCCTAGGGGTAACAGCTCATCGGGAGACCAGTTCAGGTAGTTTATATCACCATTTAAATAAAAACTCTGCTGAAAATCCTGGAACCTTCACCTACTGCTGCTGCCAGGATAAGTTGATAGAAACATTTTGGAAAGCAGTGGGGAATTCACATCAAGAGCATTGAAACCTTTACACTCACTGATCCAGGACTCTGATTTTACTTCTGGGAACCATGCTAGGAAAATCACTCAAATTGTTGAAAACTTTCATGCACTAAGATGTTCACTGTGGCATTTGATATTACAGCACACCGGGGAAACAATCTAAATATTCATCAGTAGGAGAATATGGTACATGTACTCAATAAAATGTTATACAACCACTAACAGTGATGGTTATAAGGACCATAACTCATCAAGAAACATGTGTTGGTGAATGGGTAAGTGGAAATTGCAAGATACAAACTTATACATAAACTATCATTACAATATTTAAGTTATATGCACTTGGAAGAAATACTTTAAAAATGTTAATAGTGAGTAAGGGATTACATGACTATAGGTGGCCAGATTTTAAGTGAATTTTTTCTCTTAGTCTTCAGATTCTCATGAATGTTTACATGACTTTTTAATGGGAAAATTGATAATTTGAAAAAGTGTAGGGAAATCAAGGGTTTCATGAACAACTCACCTTTTCTGGTGTGATATATAAATTCTGGGGAGAAAAAATAACAACAAATAGGTCTTCTCACTGCTATGGCTCTGAAGAAAGATGGTAGGAAGAGATAGAAACAGAAAAGGTAATGCTTGCTCTGTATTTTACCCAAGTTAGTTGGTTTACTTTTTTCAACCTATTGCTAGTACTTGAACAGCTCGTTTCCCTTAAAAAGCTCTTTTCCCTCTACTTAAATTCTTAAGTTCCAAAATCCATTTTCCTGAGTTGAGCAGAATATTATAGCAACAGTCCAGATTTACTGACCAAAAATCCACCAATTTACCCTGAATGATTTGGGCAAGCCAAGAAAAAGATTTCCTTTTAGCCCAATTTACAATTACATTTTTTCAATGCAGAAGAGGCATTACCTATTCCATTTTCCTCTTTCCACCAAAATTGCCTAAGCAAAGCTAGCTAACGCATTTGCAAGCCAGGTTGTTATTTCAACATTTTACCAACCTGTCCCAGCCTGTACCAGCAATCATACTGGAGAAAAACTTGTTGTCCCACCAGGGAATGGAAATTAGTTGAGCCTAAAACCGGAATCTGGGTCTGAATGTTTCAAGTCTTCTCTCAATTCTTCTCTCAACTTGGGCTGCAGAGTGATGGCTCCTGGAGGTTTCTCCATGCATGGCTCTGGCAAACCCAGACCTCTGGTTACTTCACCTTCAGTCACCTCAGGTGGGTTTCCAGAGCACCCATCTGGTTTAGAGCTGTGCTTAGCCTCCTGTTTTGGGGGACAGAATAATGATTAAATCCCCACCTTCAAAGAGCTTACAGTCTAGTCAGAAAAGCAGATGGCCACAGTACGCAATAGACACACAAATAATAAATGGCCATAAAAAAAAGGTGTGGACTTAGGAGCTGGACATAGGCTGGGAATAGAATCAATATCAAGGTTTTAAGTTCAATCACAAGAGATAGAACACGGAGAGGGTTGATTTTCAACCCCATTATGGAGGTTGTGGCTAGAGTATTTGGGAGTTTTTCATTTTTAAGCATCCAAAGCAGTGGTTCTCAACTTCGGTGTTCTGGAGAGAAGAGATTTGAACTCTTTGAGAATCAGATGAGTGTTATGGAAACCTGCCCCAGAAAATGTACACATAATACATACATAAATATTTGCATATAATTTCAGAAGATTCATGGATTGTATCCCTCTAAAGCCATCAGTGGATTTCTAAGAGAACACAATTAATATTGAGCATTTTCTGTATTTCAGAATTTGAATTAATTCTGTCCATATATTCTTTCCTTTGATCCTAACAATAAAACAATAACATCTGAAGCATTGTTTCAACTGTATAGATAAAGGAAACAGGTTCAGAAAAGTTGCTTGTCCAAATTAGAAGGGGGATTCCAGCCAAGTCAAGCAGCCAAATCTGTACATTTCAAATAACAACTGGATGAGGTAGATATCATTATGACCCCACCTCCATCACTGCCACCATTTTACAGATGAAGACGTATAGTCTTGGAAGGTTAAGAAACTAGCCATAAGTCATGTGGGTCACAGATTAAGAACTCTTGACAAAAAGACAGAACAAAAGGTAGATGCTTTGACATCTCAAGTAAGGCATACTTGTAGGGAAGGTTCTTGAAGCAAAAGACTTAATATCTGGCTTGCCACTTGAAGTTCTTTCTCTCCGGTGGGATGCAGAGGGAAGGAAGGCTACAATTAGCACTGTCCTTTTGCCATGACCCTAGAGTAGCTTCAGAAGTCCAGAAAGAGCACGGATTCCCAGCCAGTGTGAGTAAGAGGGAGCTGGAAGAGATGCTCGTGAGGACCAACCTAGAAGTTTTGAACCCTGGGCCAGAGTTCAGCCCTTGCTCCAAAGAATAAAAAAAGAGAGGTGAGGGGGGCGGAGCAAGATGGCAGAGGAGTAGGAGACCTAGATTTCGTCTGGTCTCAGGAATTCAGCTGAATAGGGATCAAACCATTCTGAACACCTACAAACTCAACAGGAGATCGAAGAGGAGAGTAGCAACAACTCTCTGAACAGAGAAGCGACCACTTACTGGAAGGTAGGACGTGCGGAGAAGTGAATCCAAGGCAATATTCAGGAGGATAGACGGCGGGGGAGGGGGCCTCCATCGGCCGCTTCTGGCAAGTGATAGAGCCGCGGAGCACAAAATCAGAACTTTTAGAAGTCGGCCCTGCTGAGGGACGTCGCTCCAGTGGCTAAGCGGGGGGTGGAATCCTCCCGGGACAGTGTGGTCTCAGGACCCTCGGGATCACAGAAAGACCGGGGGTGCCTGAGTGTGGCAGAGCTCCCAGGTATCGGAGCGGGGAAGCCGGCTGCAGAGACAGAGCCGAGGCGCGGGCTCTCAGCTCGGGGTTGCCATAAACTGTGATCCGCGGCCCAGTTGGGCCACTGCTCCTCCAGCAGGGACCCAACAAGCAGCAGAGCCGGGGAGACTCCCCTTCCTCCCCCGGGAGGAGCAGCGCGGGAGCGCACCGCAGGGACCTGCTGGGTTTGGAGACTCCACACGGGGTCGGGTGCCAGAGATAGCAACGCTCGGTCACAGGCCGGGTGAGCACGGAGAGCGGCCGGAGACCGGGGACAAGGGAGTGACTGCTTTTCTCTGTGGGCGCACTAAGGAGCGGGGCCCCGAGTTCTCAGCTCCTCCGGGTGGAGATTGGGAGGCCACCATTTTTGCCCTGGTCCTCCAAGACTGTACCGAGAGCTTGCAGGGAACAAAAGCTCCCGAGAGCAAACCCGAGCAGCTTGCTTAGCCTGGACCGACAAGGGTGGGGCAATTCAGCCTCCAGCAAAGACATTTGGAAACCACAGCAACAGGCCCCTCCCCCAGAAGATCAGGACGAACAGCCAGCCAAGACCAAGTTTACCGATCAAGGAGAACGGGAGAACTCCAGCGCTAGGGGAATACTGCACATAGAATTCATGGCTTTTTTTACCATGATTCATTAGTTCATCAAAGTTAATTTTTTTAACTGTTTTTTTTTAATTTTTGTTTTTCCCTTTTTCAACCAACATCTTATTA